>NC_133655.1:281493284-281656045 GCF_009905375.1 Apium graveolens
TACTTAAGTTCTTAAAGTTCGATTTGAGTGTACTATACACTGTATTCACCCCCTCTACAGTGTGTGTGTGACCTAACAATTGGTATCAGAGCCTATCTGGTAATATACATACAGTTAAAGATCCAAACACATTCATGTCGGACATAGAAACTCCAACTAAGCCTACCAAAACTGAGGAATCACCAAAGACACAAATTCAGAGTCGGTATGAGACCATCAGAGTTCCCATACTGAGACCATCTGAATATCCCATATGGAAGGTAAGGATGACCATGTTCCTGGAGGCAACAGATCCAGAATACCTTGATAGAATCAAGGAAGGCCCTCACAAACCAACCAAGCTTGTTGTTGCAATTGCAGGTGAAGCAGCAAAGACCGTACCAAAAGAGAAGAGTGATTATACTGCTGAAGACATAGCATCAATTGCTAAGGATGCTAAGGTACGACACTTACTGTATAGTTCAATTGATAATGTAATGTCAAACAGGGTAATCAATTGCAAGACTGCTAAGGAGATATGGGATGCTCTAGAAACAAGGTGTCAGGGAACTGACACAATTAAGAAGAACAGGAAGACAATACTCACTCAAGATTATGAACACTTTGACTCAAAGAGTAATGAGTCATTGAATGATTTATATGATAGATTTGTCAAACTTTTGAATGATTTGTCATTGGTTGTTAAAGAGTATTATCTTGAAGATTCAAACCTTAAGTTCCTGTTAGCTCTTCCTGAATGCTGGGATTTGACGGCAACGACAATAAGAGACAACTACAATCTTGATGAAACAACTCTTGATGAAATCTATGGAATGCTCAAGACTGATGAGCTGGAGATGGAACAAAGAAGCAAGAGGAAAGGAGGAAAGTCAAGGACAGTTGCTCTTAAGGCTGAAGAAGAATTCCCCAAAGCAGCTTCCTCAAAGAAAGACAAGGGTAAAGCTCTTTTCATAAAGTCTGATACTGAGTCATCAAGTTCTGAGAGTGATGATGACTCAGATTCTGAAAGCTTGCCTGAGACTGATGCTGATGAGGAGATGATAAAGCTGTGTGCTCTTATGGTGAAAGGAATCACAAAGATTGCAAACAGGAAGTTCAGGAAGGGAAAGAAGTTTTCAAGGAAAGGCATAAGTTCTGATAAAAAGAATTTTAGAAGATCTGAAGGCAGAGGAGGAAAGTCTGACAGAGGAGATTACACCAATGTTAAATGCTATAACTGTGGTGAGAAAGGCCACATATCTCCTGACTGCAAGAAGGTAAAGGGTGACAAAGGCAAGGCTCTTGTCACAAAGCAGAAGAGCTGGACAGACACCTCAGACTCTGAAAGTGAGGAAAACTATGCATTGATGGCAAATGCTGATAAAGAAAGTGTTGAGAGCAGTTCTGAAACTGCTGAAACAAAGGTACCTCACACTACTTATGCTTTTCATACTGATGATATTAATGAGTTAAGAAGATATCTTAAAACCATGTTTGTTAGTTATAGAGATCAAACTTTAACATGTGAAAGATTAACTTCTGAAAATCTTGCATTGAAGAAAAGAAATGATTTCTTAGAAAAAGAGTTAGTTATGTTCCATCAAACTCAGAAGGATAGAGATGATGCTTTTTATGTTAGGAATGAAGTGCTAAAATTAAGTCTGTTGATAAGCAAAAGCCAAAGTTAAAACCTGTTAAGTTTGTAACTGTAAAGTCTGAAAATGAAAAATTAGAAGTTACAAAGGAATCAACTTCTGACAAACTAAAACAGGAAAAGACAGCTGAAGTGAACATAGGCTTAATGACAAAGAAGCAACTTAAGCATAAGCTGAAAGATGTCAAGAATGAAAACAAGGTAAAATCACCTAGGAAAAATAGGAAGAAAGGAAGGTGTGAATAAAAGCAATAATTATAAACCTGTTCCTGATGCTCCTAGGAAAACATGTCATAACTGTGGAAGTTCTAACCATCTGGCTTCTTTTTGCAGGAAGAATAAGAATATTAACTCCTTACCTTCAAAATCAGGAGCTAAGAGTCAGTCTGTTAGATACAAACCACAAAATCCTTGTTTTCATTGTGGTAGTTTATGGAATTCCATTTATACTTGTAAGGAATATCATAGTTTGTACTATGATTATTATCAAATAAAACCTTCTTTGAAGAAAGTTTTCATTGTTCCTTCTAGTGTAAATTCTGATTCAAAGTCTGATAGTGTAAGTTCTGATAAGAAAAATGTTAACATAAACTCTGATGCTAAATCCGCTGCAAATGTTAACAAACTTAATAAGGCCAAAGGATCCAAGCAAGTCTGGGTCCTTAAAATTAATAATTAGTGGTCTTTGTGATTGCAGGGCAACATGAAAAATATCCTAGTTCTGGACAGTGGATGTTCAGGACATATGACTGGAAATAAGGCCCTGCTATCAGACTTTGTGGAGAAAGCTGGCCCAAGTGTTTCTTATGGAGATGGCAACATTGGAAAAACATTGGGATATGGCAATATCAATCTTGGAAATGTCATAATTAAACAAGTAGCTCTAGTCTTAGGACTTAAACACAACCTACTGAGTATAAGTCAAATCTGTGATAGAGGTTATCATATTGATTTCTTTGAAGAACACTGTGAAATTGTGAGTAAATCTAAAGGCAAAGTTGTTCTGAAAGGATACAGGCGTGGTAACATTTATGAAGCTAAGCTTTCAACAAGTACTGATGGTTCTGCAATCTGTCTGATGAGTAGAGCATCAATTGAAGAAAGCTGGAATTGGCATAAGAAACTCTCTCATTTAAATTTCAACAATCTAAATGAACTGGTCAAGAAAGATCTTGTGAGAGGATTGCCAAACACAGTATTTGCTCCTGATGGTCTTTGTGATTCATGTCAGAAAGCCAAACAAAGAAAATCTTCATTCAAGAGCAAGACTGAATCATCAATTCTTGAGCCTTATCATCTACTACATGTTGATCTATTTGGTCCAGTAAATGTCATGTCTATTGCAAAGAAGAAGTATGTGTTGGTCATAGTGGATGAGTTCACCAGATACACATGGGTGTATTTCTTGCATACAAAAAGTGAAACTGCATCAACCTTGATTGATCATATTAAACATCTGGATAAAATGGTCAAAGATTCTGTGAAAGTTTTAAGGAGTGATAATGGCACTGAGTTCAAGAATTTGATAATGGAAGAGTTCTGCAAAAGCCATGGAATAAAGCAGGAATTTTCTGCTCCTGGAACTCCACAGCAAAATGGAGTTGTTGAAAGGAAAAATAGAACTCTCATTGAAGCTGCACGTACAATGCTTGAAGAAGCAAAGCTTCCAACCTATTTCTGGGCTGAAGCTGTGCAGACTGCTTGTTTTACTCAAAATGCAACACTCATTAACAAGCATGGAAAAACATCATATGAGATGGTGAAGAAAAAGAAGACAAATCTGAAATATTTTCATGTATTTGGATGCAAGTGTTTTGTTCTCAAGACTCATCCTGAACAGCTATCAAAGTTTGATCTAAAAGCTGATGAAGGAATCTTTGTTGGATATCCACTTTCCACAAAAGCCTTTAGAGTCTATAAATTGAGAACAAAAGTGGTCATGGAATCTATCAATGTCTCTTTTGATGACAAAAAGATTACTGGTCTTGAAGATTTCATTGACCATGATCAGCTGAGATTTGAAAATAAAGACTCAAATTCTGATACAGAAAATCCTGACAGTCTAAGTCCTGATACTGTAAACTCTGATGGATTAAACTCTGATGTTATTGAAACTGTGGAGACTACGTCAAATGAAGATGCACCTATGCAGGGGGAGCATACTCAAGATCCTACCACATCTCAAGAAACATCAGAACATGCATTTGGCTCTTCAAGCTCTGATTCGTCAAGTTCTGATAAGCCAAGTTCTGATAGTGCTGAAAATCTAAATACTGAAGAATCCAACTCAGAGAGCATAGTTTCAGGGGGAACATCAGAAAATGAAAATGAAAATAGCATGGATCATGGGGGAGCATCCAATTCTAGAGAAAACCTTCCATCTGCAAGGAAGTGGACAAAATCACATACACCTGATTTGATAATTGGAAATCCTGATGCAGGTGTCAGAACTAGAACATGTACTTCAAATGAATGTCTTTACAATTCTTTTCTCTCTCAAACTGAGCCAAAGAAAGTGGAAGAAGCTCTTCAAGATGCTGATTGGGTGCAAGCAATGCAGGAAGAGTTAAATGAATTTGAAAGAAACAAAGTCTGGACCCTAGTGCCAAGACCAAAGAATAGATTTGTTGTTGGTACAAAGTGGGTATTCAGAAACAAAACTGACAGTGATGGCATAATTACAAGGAATAAGGCAAGGATGGTTGCAAAAGGATATTCTCAACAAGAGGGAATTGATTATGATGAAACATTTGCACCAGTTGCTAGGTTAGAAGCCATAAGGATATTCTTGGCTTATGCTGCTCACAAAAAGTTTACTGTCTTTCAAATGGATGTGAAAAGTGCTATTCTCAATGGAGAATTGGAGGAGGAGGTATATGTTGAACAACCTCCAGGTTTTGTAGATACCAAACATCCAGATTATGTCTACAGGCTTGATAAAGCACTTTATGGACTTAAGCAAGCTCCTAGAGCATGGTATGAGACTTTAGCTCAGTTTCTTTTTGAAAGTGGATTCAATAGAGGGACAATATACAAAACACTGTTCTACCTCAACCATGGAAAGGACTTACTTCTTGTCCAGATTTATGTTGATGATATCATTTTTAGATCTACAAATGACAAACTTTGCAAAAAGTTTGCCAAGCTAATGTAGTCAAGATATCAGATGAGTATGATGGGGGAACTTAGCTATTTTCTGGGCCTTCAAGTCAAGCAGAATGAGAAAGGCACTTTTATTTGTCAAACCAAGTACACCAGAAACTTGCTGAAGAAATTTGGAATGCAAGATTGTTCAAGTGCATCCACTCCAATGGCCACTGCGACAAAACTGGATAAGGATACCGGTAAATCAGTAGATATTACTGACTACAGAGGTATGATTGGATCTCTACTCTATCTAACTGCTAGTAGACCTGATATCATGTATGCTACCTGTCTTTGTGCAAGATTTCAAGCAAATCCAAGAGAACCTCACTTAACAGCTGTAAAAAGAATCTTTAAGTATCTTAAAGGAACAACTACTCTGGGATTATGGTATCCTAGAGAATCAGAGTTTAAACTAATAGGTTACTCAGATGCAGATTTTGCAGGTTGCAAAATTGACAGGAAAAGCACAAGTGGAAGCTGCCAATTTCTTGGAGGGAGATTGGTTTCTTGGTACATCAAGAAACAAAAGTCAATTTCCACATCAACTGCAGAAGCAGAGTATATTGCTGCAGGAAGCTGTTGTGTACAGATTCTTTGGATGAAGAATCAGTTACTGGATTATGGGTTAACATATTTCAAAATCCCTATTTACTGTGATAATCAAAGTGCTATTGCTATGACAGGTAATCCAGTTCAACACTCAATGACAAAGTACATCAGCATCAGGTACCACTTCATCAGGGAACATGTGGATGAAGGTACAGTGGAATTGCATTTTGTTCTCACAGATCAACAACTAGCAGATATCTTCACAAAACCACTGTGTGAAGCTACTTTTACAAGATTGGTAAATGAACTTGGAATGGTTTCAGGTTCTTTCTCTAAATCTGCTTAGTCTTGTTCTGTGTTATCAGACTTTATGCTCAGTATTTACAGAATTAATCTCATTGTGTATTATGTGCTTAATTGATAAATGTCTTTAAATACTGACTGTTATCTGATATATGTTTCTAAACTCTGATAAGTGATATGTCTGTTCAAGTACCTATTCAATCCTATGAGGATAACTGTGCTAGATACTGACCTAGTAGTCTTCAATAAACAAATGATTCCATGTAAGAAGTAATTATTTCAGTGGAAACCCTATGACACTAGCAAATTCTGATAATTGAGCTTAGTTAAGTTTACTTTGTATATCTTATTACTAAGTCATAAATTAGAATAATGCTACTCATCTGTTAAGTTCTGATACAAGTAAAACTACTGAATGTACTAAGTGCTGATAAACCTCACTTATCAAAAGAAAAAGCAAAAAGTTCAAAGAATAAAATCAGGTACTCCTTTGAGATCTAGAGTAAAAATGTGGAAGGGACGACCCAAGTGCATTGCTGGTATTAAGCAGATATGCATTAGAAAAGCAAAATATTTTCTTGGTGACTTTTCACACTCTATGATTACTGGAGAAATACTCTGATAATAGCATAAATTCGGATAAACAGTCGTGACTCACTTACACTGAGAAGCCACTGTAAAATGGAATTTCAAAAGATGCATAAAATTAGCACAAAATAGTTGAGGTGGACTCAAGCATGAACTCATTCATCAGTAGGTTTCAGGACAATGACAGCTCTTTAGCAAAATTTTAGTTATGCCTTATTTCTAAGATGTATTGGAGTGAATCAGACTTTACTCTCTGTCTGTTATTTAGCTTAATGCACACACTAATCACTCCATCTGAATGATGAAAATTTCTATGGTGGTCTATGTTATTTTAGATAAACAGTCATTGTGTCATTATTGCACAAATTCTGAGGACAAGTTCTAGTTACACGTTCTGATGATTAAGTTCTGAAGTCTATAACTCAGAACTTGTATGAGGACTTACTAAGATGGGCATTCCTTTTTCGAGTTAAGAAATTATGTTCTGATGACTGTTAAGTTCTGGTATAGGTCTAAGTTCTGATTTCTCAGTCTAATCCTTTACTTGGCTTATCTGTGAATAAAATTTGATAACAGTCTCAGTTCGAACTAGAATATGTTGAAGTGGAAGATTAATAGTCACTATGATTAGGATTAATGGTATTCGTACTTGAACAGTCCATTGGTTCTTGTTTCTTGTGCATTTTAAACCATGATACCTCTTTCCAATGAATGTTATTCTTTTTCAAAGTCTAGGGAGTCGAGGTAGAATTAATTCTACCTGTCAGCATTCAATTTCTTTGCGTCTCCTGGCATTCTCTTGCCTATATAAGCAGCCACTTCACATCAGTCTTTCCATCAAATTCTTCTCACACACTTATCTTCCTAATTCTTCTTTCAAAAACACAATGGTCAGATACAACATGTTTTTGAACTACCAAAACTTCAATATGGAGCTAAGCTGTGCCGAGTGGCAGCAGGAATGGCATGTCACAGCCATTCCTGAGGAGATATGGGACTCTGTCCCACAGGAGGTACTGACACACCTTTTGTTCTTCTATATGGACTACCATCGCCATCTGGAGCGATTGGAGGAGGAAAGGATGGAAGCTCTCCGCCAGCAAGAGGGAATCATTCGACTCGCCATTCTGTTTTTCGAGAGTAGGAAGAAGACGATGACTTAATCTCGTCTTCTTCCTATTTTTCTTCATCATCAGCTTTGTCAGGCTTCTTAGCTAGGACTAAGGCTGTTGATTTTAGGATTAGAAGCTTAGGGAAAATCTTGTATAAGTATTGATGTAATTTCCATTTCATAAATGTATTGTCTTGATATATTAATGAAAGTTGTTTTCACTTCAAGATTTTGTCTCTGAGTTATTTTATCTTGTGTTGATAAATCCTGATTGATATTCTGATGACCATATAAATTTTGTTTTATATTAAGTTCTGATTCATTTTCAGCACTTACTTATCTAATTTATCTTGGTTATTTTCATGTGATGTATTTTCAGAATATCAATGATGCAGTGAAAAATAATTCAATCAGTGCTAACGGTTTCAATTTTGAATTAAAACTATTTCTCTTGATAAATGGAACGGTTTTTCCTTGAAACTAGGCAACTGGGTAAGTAATGATTCCTGTTTTCTCGAGCCCAGTAACTGTCCGTTATTACTGCATGTCTGACAGGTGTCCAACGGTAACATTTTTGTTCAGCGTATAAGTACAACAGAGAGAAGATTTCTTTAAATCTTTTACTTTCTCCATATTTTATCTCTCTCCTTACTTTTACTCTCTTTCTCTTTATTTCTCACGTTGGTTTTTCATACAGACATTATCTCAAACACCTAACAGGCATACTTGAATCTCATTTTTTTTCACATGGCACCAAAGGATTTAATCATTGATGGAGCTAAGTTTGTCCCCAACAACTATGCTGCAGTTCTTGATCACACTGAAGCTCCATCTGAATTGCACTTTGTGCAAGATCTTCTTGCACATAGTGAGGTTGGGTATGCAATAACACAGCCTGAATTCTTTTCAAGCCAACAAGTTCTGAGGTTTTGGAGGACTGGACTTTTTGATGATGGTGGTTAACGTGGAACTCCCAGTATTATCTTCCAAGTGGGTGATTCATCCTTTGTAGTCACTCCTGGTACAGTTCACAGGGCTTTACATCTTCCAGAAGATTGTACTTTCTCAATTCCAGAGGACTCAGCCCTTCGGGAGTTAATGGCTGAATTGGGATATGAAAAGAGTCTGACGAAACTTGGACAGTTGAAATGGGCTAATATCAGAAGAGAATGGAGTTTCTTCTTTGATTGCATCACCAAAGCTTTTGGGAACAAATGTTCAAATTTTGATGCTATCCCAATTCTGAGTCAGCACATAGGGTATGCTATTATTCATCAAACTCATTTTGATTTTGCAACTGGAATAATTGGTTTTATTGGGGATAGGATGACAGAGGATCGAGATGTTGTTTATTTTGCTAGATTCTGTCAACTTATTTACACTTACTGTACTGATGAACCTCATTTAGTCAACACTCAAACCCCACCTTTTAAGGTTGCAAAACGATACTTTAATGACCTGGTAAATGTTGATACTAAGAAAAAAGTGGTTAGACCATTACATATTCCTAAGTCTGTAAAACAGATCCTGGTAAATGCTGATCCTGATACTTATAGATCTGTTTACTCTGATGTCCAACCAACTCCAACCACCCAAAATCCATCAACCTCAGTACCTACCAATCATTCTACTCAACCTACCCTCAGAACATATCTCAAATTCTATCTTTCAACTTCACAGACTGCTCGACCTTCATCTTCAGCACCTACTGTGAAGCCTTCATCTTCCAAGCCAAAGCGGACAAAGAATGTTCCTCAAACATCTCATTAGGGAAGGAGGATTGTATTGAGAGATGAATCTGATTCTGAGGAACAGGTTTCTTCTAGAGAACCTGTTGTTTCTGAAGCTGAGAAAGAGATTTCTCAGAAGGATTCTGAAATTGGGGGTTCTAGGCTTCTCAACAGGCTTAGACGAATGACAGTTCCTGAAACTCCCAAGGAATCCAAATCAACAAGGAAGTACAAGAAACAGAGGGCACAAAGGCCAGTTTCAGATGATGAAGAGGAAGCAGCTAAGGAAGGGGATCAGGAATCTCTGATCTCACAAGACAAGGAATTTGCTCCAGTCACTTCTTCTCCATTAACTCCATCTCAGGAAGCTGTATCTGATAAGGCTAACTCACCATCTGTGTCTCTTGTTAATCCAGGCACAAGTGCTGATATTGATGTTCAACACTTGGTTGTGTCTGAAGTATTTCTCTTAGAAGCTCCAACAGCAAATATCCTTCCACAACACCTGTTACTGATGCTGTTCAAACTCCAGAGTTATCACCAACACCTTCTCTGCATCAAGATGCTGATGATCAGACTTTAGGTGAGCATCAGGATATGGCTGTTAATCAGAACTTAGTATCAAATCAGCAATTAGAGGATGCTGAAGCCTCCATTGTTACTCACACTGTTGTCTTATCAGAAGATACTGATTCTTTAAGTTCTGATGCTGCAAATGCTGGAGATACTGGTGAAGCTGCTCCAACTATAGATGCTGATAAAGCAGGTCCTTCAAGAAATACTCCTCAACAGACTCTTCCTAAGTCTGAACTAGTAAAGGAGTTTGTTACCGGGGCTGCACCAGTACCTTGTAGTGAAACTCCTGCAGGTCAGGAGTGGACTAAGGAATGGAACTCAGTTTCATATGTTCCAACTGCAATACATCTTGTTGAGCACTTGACTAAAGCTGATGAAATGTTAAATTCTGATGATTTAAAAACCCATCTTAGAGTCACTGCATTGAATATTAAACATCTACAAGGTCTTCATTCAACTACTCATGCAGAGCTACACAAGATTCAAGAGAACTTTATCAAACAAGAACAAGTTTGGAAAATTGATAAGAAAAAGTTCTTTCAACCCACCATTGACAGGATTGCTTATATTGAGAAAACTCAAGAGAAACAACAAGCTCAGATTGATGACATTCTGAAAAATCAAGCTTCTCAGCAATCGCAACTTACTGAAATCCAATCCTCAGTGGAATTACTTATCTCTCTTTTACTACCTGCTGATGCCAAAAAGGGGGAGAAGGTAATTAAGTCCAAATGCAACACTAACAAGAAACTGCAAGGAAAGGATGATGGAAATGATGATCAAAGATACTCTGGAATGGGTAGCGGTTATAGTCAAGGTAGAAGGTTTATATCAAGACAAGCTAGTCACAGGACAAGTTCTGATACTAGGAAAAGAATAAGTTCTGCTGCTGGTAAAAGGATAAGTTCTGATGAACTTCTAGATCTTGATGAGGAAATGTCAAGACAGTTATTTCTTCAAGAAAATCCAGGAATGGACTTGGAAAGTTTAAAGGAAGAAGAAGCTAGACTTAAATCAGAGAAAGTCACATCTAAATCTGAAGCTTCTGGTAAAAATTCACTTCCAAAACTCAAAGGCATTGTGATCAAAGAAAGGATACATACTGAAGCAACGTTGGCTAGATCACAACCACAGATAGATCCAAGATCCAAGGGTAAAGAAAAGGTTGGTGAACCTATCAAGGTTTATGTATCTCCTGAGGAAGAAGAAATTACTGATGAAAAGGATGATCTTGCTCTGACTTCAAGAAAAGTTCTTAAAACAACCTCTGACATGGCTCAAGTTGTTCAGAGTCAAGAAATTGTAAGTTCTGATATTCAGAAGAAGCAAGTAACCTCTGACAGAGCTCAAGTTAACTTGATATCAGAAAATAGATCAAAGACACTCCTACCAGGATTCACTAAAGCAAAACAGACTCAATCTTTGAAGACTACTGCAAGTGGTTTTGAAGCAAGACTAGTTACTGGAAAGGAAGCTAGAGATAAAACTGGATTGGGAAGTGCTGATGAAAGAAGAGTACACAACACTACCAATGATCCAACTTCCTTGAGTGAACCAGGTATTGGAGCAACTCCTGAGAGATTGAATCAACTGGAATCTGTACAGATGGTTTATCATACCTACATCATGTTGTATTTCATGACAGATGGTAGGGTTTATCATATAAGACAAAATGCCATTCCATTGAAGTATTTTGAAGAATTGGAGCATGTACTCTTCTCACTTCAAGTGGATGACAGAATAACAGAGACTGCTGCAAACTACTTAAAAGAGCAGATTCAGAGACAGAAAAGGCTTTATTCTGTTAAGTCTGACAGCATATATGTTCCAAAGTACAGAGATCACAATGGTGATATTGTTGATATGAAGTCTAATACTGCACAGATCAAAACATATCTTGGTATTAAGGGACTTGAATTCAATCTGGAGTCTGACAACGCTTATGTCATAAGACTAGATCAGGAGTTGAGAAAAGCAAAGATCAATGATCTCAGAGCTGCAATCTTTCAAACTGGTGAAGATACTGCAGAGCTTAAAGATGTCAAAAGGAGAATGATTGATGAACTAAGATATGCTGAGAAATGTTTGTTGAAGAACTATCTCAGAACAACTCCTAACATCAGAGATATCAGAAAATGATGAAGCCAAGTCAAAGATCTACAACTGCTTAAAAACTGATATTTATACAGACTGAAGTTGTTATCAGAAGTTGATATTGGTAAATGCTTTAAGGACTGTAAGTTGTAGTTATCTAGTCTAATTCTCATGCATTTGTACTTAATGTTTTTGACATCATCAAATATCTGTTAAACTTGTATATTATGTTAATTTACAAGTTGGGGGAGATTGTTAGATATATTTGATAATGTCATGGATAATATGTTTTATGTTTAGGTTTCAGATCTTACTTGAACAGGATAAATCAGTACTTAACTGTTGATCAGTACTTATACTGGAAGTCAGGACTTAAGGATATCGGTACGTATGTTATCAGGAGATAATCATCAGAAGATAGATATCAGAACTTAAGTGCTGAAGGACAATCAGATAAGGACAGTAGCTGATTAAAGGAGAGAAGATCAAGATAAACATAAGAAGAGATATGCATGAAGAAGGAATTCCATAAAGAATGGAATACTTGGAAGAAAAGATATCTGATTGATATATTTTAGGAAGCAGAATTGTATTCCATATCAATTAGCGATTATCTTGTAACTGTGTAGTATATAAACACAGATATAGGGTTTACACTATAAGTGTTATCATTATCGAGAAGATTATTCATTGTAACCCTAGCAGCTCTCGTGATATTTTGTTCATCACTGAGAGGTAACAGTTCCATACTGTAATAAAGTTTATTGTTTCAATAAAGTTTGTTTTCTGTTACTTAAGTTCTTAAAGTTCGATTTGAGTGTACTATACACTGTATTCACCCCCTCTACAGTGTGTGTGTGACCTAACATGTTAACATAAACTCTGATGATAAATCCGCTGTAAATGTTAACAAACTTAATAAGGCCAAATGATCCAAGAAAGTATGGGTCCTTAAAACTAATCATTAATGGTCTTTGTGATTGCAGGGCAACAGGAAAAATATCCTAGTTCTGGACAGTGGATGTTCATGATATATGACTGGAAATAAAGCCCTGCTATCAGGCTTTGTGGAGAGAGCTGGACCAAGTGTTTCTTATGGAGATGGAAACATTGGAAAAACACTAGGATATGGCAATATCAATCTTGGGAATGTCATCATTAAAGAAGTAGCTCTGGTCTCAGGACTTAAACACAATCTGCTGAGTGTTAGTCAAATTTGTGACAGAGGTTATCATGTCGATTTCTTTGAAGAACACTGTGAAGTTGTAAGCAAATCTACAGGCAAAGTTGTTCTCAAAGGATACAGGCATGGTAACATTTATGAAGCCAAGCTTTCAACAAGTACGGATAGTTCTGCAATCTATCTGTTAAGTAGAGTATCAATTGAAGAAAGCTGGAATTAGCACAAGAAACTCTCTCATTTAAATTTCAACAATATAAATGAATTAGTCAAGAAAGATCATGTGAGAGGACTGCTAAAATCAGTATTTGCTCCTGATGGCCTTTGTGATTCATGTCAGAAGGCAAAACAAAGAAAATCTCCATTCAAGAGCGAGACTAAATCATCAATTCTTGAGCCTTATCACCTACTACATATAGATCTATTTGGTCTAGTGAATATCATGACTATTGCAAAGAAAAAATATGTTATGGTCATAGTGGATGAGTTCACCTGATACACATGGGTGTATTTCTTGCACACAAAAAGCGAAACGACATCTATCTTGATTGATCATGTCAAGCAATTGGATAAATTGGTCAAAGATTCTGTTAAGATCATAAGAAGTGATAATGGCACTGAGTTCAAGAATTTGATCATGGAGAGTTCTGCAAAGACCATGGAATAAAGCTGGAATTTTCTTCTCCTGGAACTCCACAGCAAAATGGAGTTGTTGAAAGAAAGAATAGAACTCTTATTGAAGCTGCACGAACTATGCTTGATGAAGCAAAACTACTAACCTATTTTTGGGCTGAAGCTGTGCAGACTGCTTGTTTTACTCAGAATGCAACACTCATTAACAAGCAAAGAAAGATACCATATGAGATGGTGAAGAAAAAGAAGCCAAATCTGAAGTATTTTCATGTATTTGGATGCAAGTGTTTTGTTCTTAAGACTCACCCTAAACAACTATCCAAATTTGATTTAAAAGCTGATGAAGGAATTTTTGTTGGATATCCACTTTCCACAAAAGCCTTCAGAGTCTACAATTTAAGAACAAGGGTTGTCATAGAATCTATCAATGTCTCCTTTGATGATAAGAAGATTAATGGATTTGAAGATTCCAATGATCATGATCAGCTGAGATTTGAAAATGAAGACTTAAATTCTGATACCGAAAATCCTGACAGTCTAAATACTGAAACTGCAAACTCTGATGGATTAAACTCAGATGTTATTGAAACTGTGGTGAATACGCCAAAGGCAGATGCACCTGTGCAGGGGGGAGCATACTGAAGAAACAACCACATCTCAAGAAGCAACAGAACAAAAAACTGGCTCTTCAAGTTCTGATTCATCAAGTTCTGATAAGCCAAGTACTGATAGTTCAAATAACTTAAATTTTGAAGGATAGCATGGATCATGGGGGAGCATCCAGTTCTAGAGAAAACCTTCCATATGCAAGGAAGTGGACTAAATCACATAAACCTGACTTAAATTATTAGAAATCCTGATGCAGGTGTCAGAACTAGAACATCTACTTCAAGTGAATGTCTCTATAATTATTTTCTTTCTCAGACTAAACCAAAGAAAGTGGAAGAAGCTCTTCAAGATGTTGATTGGGTGCAAGCAATGCAGGAAGAGTTAAATGAATTTGAAAGAAAAAAAGTCTGGACCCTAGTGCCAAGACCAAAGAACAGATCTGTTGTTGGTACAAAGTGGGTGTTCAGAAACAAAACTGATAGTGATGGCATAATTACAAGGAATAAAGAAAGGCTGGTTGCAAAAGGATATTCTCAACAGGAGGGAATTGATTATGATGAAACATTTGCACCAGTTGCTAGATTGGAAGCTATAAGGATATTTTTGGTTTATGCTGCTCACAAGAAGTTTACTGTCTTTCAAATGGATATGAAAAGTGCTTTTCTCAATGGAGAACTGGAAGAGGAAGTATATGTTGAACAACCTCCAGGCTTTGTAGATTCTAAATTTCCAAATCATGTCTACAGGCTTGATAAAGCACTTTATGGCCTTAAGCAAGCTCCAAGAGCAAGGTATGAGACTTTAGCTCAGTTTCTTCTGGAAAATGGATTTAACAGAGGAACTATTGACAAAACACTGTTCTACCTCAACCATGGAAAGGACTTACTTTTGGTGCAGATATATGTTGATGATATCATTTTTGGTTCTATAAATGACAAACTTGGAAAGAAGTTTGCCAAAAAAATGCAGTCAAGATATCAAATGAGTATGATGGGGGAACTTAGCTATTTTCTGGGCCTTCAAGTCAAGCAGAATGAAGAAGGCACTTTTATTTGTCTAACCAAGTACACCAGAAATTTGCTAAAGAAATTTGGAATGCAAGATTGTTCAAATGCATCCACTCCCATGGCCACTGCAACAAAATTGGATAAGGAAACTGGTAAATCAGTAGATATTACTGATTATAGAGGTATGATTGGCTCTCTACTCTATCTAACTACTAGTAGACCTGATATCATGTATGCTACCTATTTTTTGTGCAATATTTCAAGCAGATCCAAGAGAACCCCACTTAACAGTTGTGAAAAGAATTTTCAAGTATCTTAAGGGAACAACTGATCTGGGATTGTGGTATCCTAGAGAATCAGATTTTAAACTAATAGGTTACTCAGATGCAGATTTTGCAGGATGCAAAATTGACAGGAAAAGCACAAGTGGAAGCTGCCAATTTCTTGGAGGTAGATTGGTTTCTTGGTTTAGCAAGGAACAAAAGTCGATTTCCATATCAACTGCAGAAGTAGAGTATATTGCTGCATGAAGCTATTGTGCACAAATTCTTTGGATGAAGAATCAGTTACTGGATTAGGGGTTAACATATTTTAAAATCCCTATTTACTGTGATAATCAAAGTGTTATTACTATGACAGGTAATCCAGTTCAACACTCAACGACAAAGCACATCAGCATTAGGTACCACTTGATAAGGGAACATATGGATGAAGGTACAGTGGAATTGCACTTTGTTCCCACAGATCAACAACTAGCGAATATCTTCACAAAACCACTGTGTGAAGCTACTTTTACAACATTGGTAAATGAACTTGGCATGGTTTCAGGTTCTTTCTCTAAATCTACTCAGTTTTTGTTCTGATGCATCAGAATTTATGATCAATATTTATAGATATTACTATCTTTGTGTATTCTGTGCTTAATTGATAATTGCTTAAGTACTGATTGTTGTCTGATGTGAATTTCTAAACTCTGATAGTAATATGAATGTTTCTGTGATTATTCAATCCAATGAGGATAATTGTGCTAGATGGTAACCTAGTAGTCTTTAATATACTAAAGATCCCATATTTGACGTAATTGTTTATGTGGAAATCTTTTAACACAAGCAAATTCTGATATTGAGCTTAGTTAAGTTTACTGTGTGTATCTTATTACTAAGTCAAAAACTAGAATATTGCTTCTTATCTGTTAAGTTTTGATGTTAGTAAATCTAGTGGATGTACTAAGTGCTGATAAGCCTCACTTATCAAAAGAAAAAGAAAAGAAAAGAAATAAAAAAATCAGGTACTCCTTTGAGATCTAGAGTAAAAATGTGGAAGGGAAGACCCAAGTGCATTGCTGGTATTAAGTAATATGCATCAAAAAAGCAAAATAAATATTTTTCTTGGTGACTTTTCACACTCTATGATTACTGGAGAAATACTCTGGTAATAGCATAAATTCTGATAAGCAGTCGTGACTAACTTACGTTGAGAAGCCACTGTAAAATGGAATTTCAAAAGATGCATAAAATGAGCACAAAATAGTTGAGGTGGACTCATGCATGAACTCATTCTAAAGTAGACTTCAGAAATCATGACAAATTTTGAGAAAAGTTCTTAGTTATGCCTTATTTCTAAGATGTACTGAAGTAAATCAGACTTTAATCTTTATCTGATATTTAGCTTACTGCACACACATACACTCTATATGAATGATGAAAATTACTGTGGTGATAAATGTTGTTTTAGATGAATGTTTAAGTGTTAGTTGCATAAATTATGAGGACAAGTTCTGATTGAAGTTCTGATGATTATGTTCTGAAGAAATGAAATAAAAATTTGTGTAAAGAATTACAAAAATAGGCATTCACTTTTCGAGTTAAGAAATCATGTTCTCATGACTGTTAAGTTCTGATATAAGTCTAAGTTCTGTTATTTAACTCTGATTCTTTACTTGATTATTTGTGATTAAAATATGAAACAGTCTTATTTAAAATCAGAATATGTTTGGGTGAGATATTACCATTCAACATAATTTGGGTTAGTGGTACACATCTATGCACAGTAATTTTTACTTGTTTCGTGTGCGCATTAAATCCTGTTTTAAACTTCCAATGGCTGTTTTTATTCTCATTAGTCTAGGGAGACGAGGTAGAATTATTTCTACCTATAACTATTCAATTTTCCTTGTGTCTCTTGGTATTTTATTGGCTATATAAACCAACACCTCATTCCAGCAAACACATCTCTCATTTTCTCTCAAACTCTCAAACTCATTTCTTTTTCACTCATCACAAACATGGTTCACTTTAACTTAGTTCTTAACTATGACACTTTCACTATCAACTTGAGGTGTCCTGAATGGCAGCAGGAATGGCATGTCACTGCCATTCCTGATGATGTCTGGGACTCAGTTCCCCGGGAGGTCCTCACAGACCTCTTGTTCTTCTACATGGGCTACCATCGCCATCTTGAGCATCTGGAAGAGGAACGGAGGGAAGCTCTCCGACAGCAGGAGCGAATCATTCGTCTCGCTGTTCTTTTTGTTGAGAGTAGGAAGAAGAAATAATTGTAGCTTAGGACAATCTTGTACTTTTGAGCTTTTAATTTAAATTTCATGAAATGTATTTGCTCAATATATTAATAGAATTCTATATTTATGCAAGATTTTGTCTCTGAGTCATTTGATATTCTGATAACATTTTAAATCCTGATACTAACCATATTCTGATGACCTTTTTAGCTCTGATGTAAATCAATTTTTGATTCTGACGTGGAAGTATTTGTTTACTTGGTTTATTAATGGTCATTCTCTCATTGGTTATAATTTTACAGAATATTGGTAAGGCAATAATAATTTTAAGTAGGAACAGTTTTTACAATTTAAAATAAAAACTGAACAACCTTGATTAATGGGATTCCTTGGTAAGTGGAATGGTTTTTTCTTGAAAAACTACATGTGATAAGTAATGATTACTGAATACCCGTGCCCATTAATTATCTTTTACTGCTGCATGTCTGACAGGTGTCTCAACGGTTACTTTTACTACCGTGTATAAGTAAAAGAGAGAAAAGATTATAATATCTTTTATTTACTTTCATATTTTATCTCTCTCTTTTTACTTTTATTCTCTCTCATCTACTGACGATTTTTTATACAGACATTTTCTCAAACACCTTACAGGCAATTCTCTTTCTCACAAATTCTCATGGCACCTAAGGACATAATTTTCGATGGAGCTACGTTTGTTCCTAATAACTTGTCTACTGTTCTTAGAAAGTCAGAAGCACCCTCTGAACTTCACTTCATTCAGGACTTTCTTGCTAGTTCTGATATTGGGTATGCTCTGACTGAACCCGAAGCAGTCTCTAGTACTCAAGTACTGGAGTTCTGGAGAAGCGGAGTATATGATGATGGTGGTGTTCAAGGATCCCCAAGTATTATTTTTTCATCAGGGGAGGATGAGTATGTTGTGACATTGTCTACGGTTCGCCAAGCACTGCAGCTACCTGAGAACTGTGTTTATTCTACTGTTGACGAGCCAGTTCTTCAAAATATGATGGCCAGTCTGGGATATAAAAGGACATTGGCAAAGCTGGGCCAGTTGAAGAGATCTTTCATAAGGAGGGAATGAAGTTTTTTCTTTGATTGCATAACTAAAGGTTTTGCAAACAAATGTTCCAATTTTGATGCAAATCCCATATTCAGCCAACAAATCGGGTATGCTCTTATAAATCAAACTGATTTTGACTATGCAAGTGATGTTTTAGGTTTTATTGGGGACAAAATGCATGAAGATAGATCTACCATTTATTTTGCAAGATTCTGTCAGATTATTTATAGTTTCTGTTGTGATAATAAGCCCCAAGGTTATGGTGAATTAATTTTATCATTAGAATAGCTAAAAGAGCTTTTACTGACTTATTATCTACTGATAATAAGAAGGCTGTGTTAAGACCCCTCTTAATTCCTTTATTTGTTAAACAAGCCTCAATAACCTATGATCCTGTTAAGTACACTACATTATATCCTGATGTTCAACCACCTGAACCTCATCCATCAGCACCTATCACCTCCACTCAACCTCCACAAACTTCTCAACCTCAACCTTCAGAACCTACAATGCAACCTTCATCTTCCAAACCTAAGAGGACTAAGAAAGTACCTCAAACACAACAGAAGAGAAGGAGATTCATTCTGCGAGATGAATCAGATGCTGAGGAACAGGTTCTTGTATCAGAACCTGATGTTAAAGAAGCTGAGAAGGTTTCTTCTCAGAAGGATGTTGATATTGGGAGTTCTAGGGCACTAAAAAGGTTTAGAAAGTGTAATTCTAATAATACAGCTCCTAAAGTCTCATTAAAAGCTAAAAGATTCAAAACATTGGCAAAAAGGCCTGAAAATTCTGGCAAAGGAATGGATGCAGCAGCTAAGGATAGGGATCAGGAATCTCTGATCTCACAAGACTCTGTTGAAGCTCATAATTCTCCTAGTGCTGATCCAGACCCTCATACAACTCATCACTCTCCACTACATGAGCCAGAAACTACTCACATTCCTACACCTCCAGTAAATGTTGATACCCAGGGGCCGAGTGATGAAATTGACATTCATAACTTGTAAGTGCCTCAGGTTTTGTATCTAGAAGCTCCACCAACTCAAGTCACTCCAACAATAACACCAATTCCTGATGCTGATTTTAATCCAGAATTGCCTACAACACCTTCTCTGCATCTAGATACTGAAGATCAGATTAAAGGTAAGCATTAGAATATGGATGTTGATCAGAACATAGTTCGAGATCAGCCCTTAGAGGATGATGTTGAAGCCTCCATAACTTCTCATATTGTTCTTTTACCAGAAGATGCTGAAGCTGTTGACTCTGTAAGTTCTGATGCTGCAAATATTGATGCTACTG
Source organism: Apium graveolens (assembly GCF_009905375.1). Lineage (NCBI taxonomy): Eukaryota > Viridiplantae > Streptophyta > Magnoliopsida > Apiales > Apiaceae > Apium > Apium graveolens. The sequence continues at coordinate 281,513,349 of NC_133655.1, forward strand.
GTAATACTGCTAAAAATTTAGATGCTGATGCAGCTGGTCCTTCTGGATATGCACCTCTACAAGCTTCTTCAAAAGCTGAGATAGTCAAAAAGTTTGTTACAGAGGAAGCACCAGTACCTTGGAGTGAAACTCCTAGAGAATATGAGTGGACTAAGGAGTGGAACACAGTTACCTTTGTTCCAACTGAAAGAATTCTTGCTGAGCACTTGGCAAAAGCTGATGCGATGCTAGTTAATGATGATTTCAAGACACATCTGAGAGTTACTGCATTGAGTACTAGACACCTTCAAGGTCAACACTCAACAACTCATGCCGAGGTGCATAAAATTCAAGAAGCTTTACTCAAGCAAGAAATGACTATGAAACATGAAAAGAAAAACTTTTTCAAACCTTCCTTTGACATAATTGCCAACATTGAGAAGACTCAAGAGAAGCAACAGGCTCAGATTGCTGATATTATTAAGTATCAAGCGACTCAGAAATCCAATCCTCAGTGGAATTGCTTGTCTCTCTTCTTTTACCTGCTGATGCCAAAAAGGGGGAGAAAGTAATTAAGTCCAAATGTAAACCTGATAAGACACTGAAGAAAAAGGATGATTGTAATGACACGGGAAAATCTGGAATGGGTGGAGGTCATGGTCAAGGTGGAGGTCTTTCATCAAGTACAGCTGGAACTACAAGTCATAGAACAAGTTCTGATACTGGGAGAAGAATAACTTCTGATACTGGTAAAAGGATAAGTTCTGATGAATTTTTGGAACTTGATGAAGAAATTTCAAGACAGTTATTTCTGAAAGAAAATCCAGGAATGGACTTTGAGAGTCTAATGGAAGAAGAAGCTGGACTTAAGTTAGAAAAAGTAAACTCCAAATTTGAAGCTTCTGTTGTTAAAAAGAAACTTCCTACGGCTAAAGGTATTGTGATAAAAGAAAGGACAAATCCTATGGCAATCAAGGACAAATCATAATTGAAGATAGATCCAAGGTCCAATGGCAAAGAAAAAGTTGGTGAACCTGTATAGGTTTATGTGCCTCATATGGATGAAGAAATTTCTGATGAAAATGCTAATCTTACTCTGACTTCAAGGAAGATTTCTAAGACAACCTCTAGCATGGCTCAACTTGTTCAGAGTCAAGATATAGCAAGTTCTGATATAACAATGAAGCAAGCAACCTCTGACATAGCTCAAGTTGGCTTGATATCAGAAGATAAGTCAATGGAAACCTCTGACATTTCTCATGTTAAATCCTCAAAGTTACTCCTACCAGGATTCACTAAAGCCAAACAGACTCAACCTTTGAAGACTGCAGCAAGTGGTTTTGAAGCAAGAGTGGTTAATGGAAAGAAAGCAAGAGATAAATCTGGATTGGGTAGTGCTGATGAAAGAAGAGTGCAGAACACAACCAATTATCCAACTTCCTTAAGTGAACCAGGTATTGGAGCAACTTCTGAAAGATTGAATCAACTAGAATCTGTACATATGGTCTACCATACATTCTTGAAAGAAAACATCTTGTTATATTTCATGATAGATGGAAGGGTTTACCATATAAGGGAAAATGCTATACCACTGAAGTATTTTGAAGAATTAGAACATGTTTTATTCTTACTTCAAGTGAATGACAGAATAACAGAAAGTGCTGCAAATTATTTGAAGACTCAAATTCAGAGACAAAAGAAGCTCTATTATGTAAAGTCTGACAGCACATATTGTCCCAAGTACAGAGATCACAAGGGTGATATTGTTGATATGAAGCCTAATATTGCAAAGATCAGAACATATCTTGGGATTAAGGGACTTGAATTCAATCTAGAGTCTGACAAAGCCTATGTCATCAGACTAGATCAGGAGTTGAGAAAAACAAAAATTAATGATCTCAGATATGCTATCTTCCAAACTGGTGAAGATACTGCAGAGCTTAAAGATGCTAAAAGGAGAATGATTGATGAACTCAGATATGCTGAGAGATGTTTGTTAAAGAACTATCTCAGAACAGCTCCTGATATCGAAGAGATCGGAAAGTGAAGTCAAGTCAAGATCTATAACTGCTCAAATTCTGATATGTATACAGACTGAAGTTGTTATCAGAAGTTAAAGTTGGTAAAGCTTTAAGGACTGTAAGTTGTAGTTATCTAGTCAAATTTTCATGTATTTGTACTTAATATTTTTGACATCATCAAATATCTGTTAAACTTGTATATTATGCTAATTTACAAGTTGGAGGAGATTGTTAGATATATTTGATAATTTCATGTCTAATATGATTTGTGTTTAGTTTTCAGATCTTACTTAAACAGGAAAAATCAGTACTTAACTGAAATCAGCACTTATACTGAAGTCAGGACTTAAGTTATCAGTACTTAAGGTTCAGGAGATATTTATCAGAAGATAATATCAGGACTTAAAGGAAACTTTTAAATAAGGAAGGTGGCTGATTGAAAGGAAAGAAGATCAAGACAAACGCAAGAAGAGATATGCATGAAGAAGGAATTCTATGAAGAATGGAATACTTGAAAGAAAAGATAACTGATTGACATATTTTAGGAAGCAGAATTATATTCCATATCAATTAGCAATTATCTTGTAACTGTGTAGTATATAAACATAGACATAGGGTTTACACTAGAAGTGTTATCATTATCGAGAATATTATTCATTGTTACCCTAGCAACTCTCGTGATATTTGTTCATCACTGAGAGAGGACAGTTCTACATTGTAACAGAGTTTAATAAAGTTTCTTTTATGTTACTTGTGTTCTTTGAATTTGATTTGATTGTGCTATACACCGTATTCAACCCCCTTCAACAGTGTGTATAACCTAACACGATACACGATACGAACACTTTCGATTCTAATCACAATTATTACAACCCAGTGATTATGGTCTTGAATTTTTAGAAAATTGTCACTACAACCCACTTACTCGGTCATACGTTCTGATTCTTATATATTCGCAATTCAGAATCTCAAAATTATCATCAGAAGCGACATATACACACAAAATATTATTTCAAAATATATCATTCTTCAGCCCAAGTTTCGATATCGAATATACACGTAACACACAATTGAAAAGACTAGAAAATGGATCGGATCTTAACTAAAGCTGATCATATTCGTATTAGCCTTTTGACTAACTAATAAATGTTTTCTTGAAAACCACACATGAAAGTTATAGGGACGAAATTTACCACATTGTCGATTTGTATTTATAAAACTCTACAAGTTCTAATAACAATGATGAGAAATACACATATAATCTATATATAGTATTTTTGAAACTCTAATCCCTGACCTACATGTTATATATATTGAAATCTGATCTAAATTTTAGGCGTACTGGTCTAATTAAATTTTATATCCTTATCCTTATCAAATTTTAATCATTTTTCTTTTATTCTTCTAATAAATATATAATTTGTTTTATGATTTGTTTTAATAACTTTATGTAAGAATTTTATATCATAACTATAATAAAAATAAAAACAGTCATTACTAGTAAAAGTTTTTGCATTTTTTTACAATTTTTATTGCATTGTATTTCAATTATCATGGATAATACTTTTTATATTTTTACATTATTTTATTATTGTTAAGATGTAGTATCTATCATGTTTAATAAGATAACATCATAAATATTCATTATCTTGTGAGTAAGTGAATGCAAAATAATTTGTAAGTTGCTGGGTATCATAATATGGATTCATGGTTTTATTGTGGGATAATTAGAATCAATTCAGTGTTTCTATTTGCAAGCCAATAAATTTATGATATTTTGTTATGATTCGTCTAACTTGTTGGGCCTATCATCGAAATATATCCGAAATTATTAAAATTGTCATTAAGATATACATGTAAACTAAGTCTAGATCTATGTCCAAAAGGCTTTAAGGCCCAACTCATCTATATGGTTTCGAAGTAAATAAATAAAATAGAAAACGTATGAACACATTCTTTTCTATATATACATGCGTAAACAAATCTTAATTTCTTACCCGTCTCAGTCACATTATTCTTTCTCTTTGCTCTTTCTCTTTCGGCAGCCTCATTCATGAGTTCACAAATCCCAAATCGAGATCCAAACATATATTTCTCTTTTTAAGTCTGTAAAATTTATTTTCAATCAACGCCATATTGATTATGATGTATCATTTTTATCTCTTAATTAGTATTTGAAATTTAAACCAATGATCTTTTCCCAAAAGACCAATTATTAAAAAACTAATATTTATGAGTGTTTATATTCATCTTCAGTTGTTATTTTTGCTTATTGTTTATATTAAATAATGAAGAAAGTGCTCCATAAAGATTGAGAAAGGCGACGACTTGAAGGTATCATTTGGTAAATTTCTCATATGTTTATCGCTTTATTTGATGTAACTCCGTATTTATTTTTTGATTAACATTTTATACTTAAGATTGCTATCACATCTGATAGATAATCGAACCTTTTTAAGCTTATATGATAGATAATCGATTTTTTCTGGTCTAATTAAATATTATTACTTTCATTTGGATTTTTTTTAGATTTTGAATTTTTAACTATTTTTGTACCTTATATACCTCATATGTTATATAATATTGACTTGCTTACTATTAGAATATTTTTCTTTTATGGGCAGTGATATTATATGCATAATCATGTATCTGATGAACATTTAACTTCTTTCTAACTGTATGGAAACTTTGTATGTCATATAGCCATCATGACCAAGTTCTTTCCCAAATTCAATGGAATACTCTGATCCGACTCTTCCTATCCCAAATTCAATGGGTTACTATAATCCTGCTCTTCCCAACAGTAAAGAACATCATCATCGGCCATTCTCAGATAATCGAATTCTTAATCATGGAGTTGGTAATGACATGAGTAATTTTGGTCATCTTGGATTTGGTAATAGGTTGAGTAATGGGGGTCAGTCTGTTGGAAGCAATGTTGGTCATTCTGGTGGAAGCAATGTTGATCAGTCTGGTGGAAGTAGTGTTGGTTAGCTTTTAAATTGTTGGCCACGAGGACGTCCTCGTAAAGATTGATTTACAGAGCTTCATTCTCTATCAATTTAATTTATTTTCCAATAACATTTAATGTAATAGTGATGTAATGGTCTATCCGTTTCTAGTCAGTGATATACTGCATTCTAGTTGTTTATATTTCCAGTAATTTTTATATTTAATTTAGGAGATATTTGTATAAAAGTTTTATAATAAACCTTTTCATTTGATTCAATTTTATGTTGGGATTTTCCTCACGAGCATGTCCTTTTTACATATCTATATTTTATTTATTTCAGGGCTAGATATTTTTTCTAACGGGGAACGTCTTTAATGGCTCTAAATTACATTTGATTTTGTTTTAGATGTGTTTTCCCTTATTATGCACGTCTTAATCTTTTTTTTCTAGTATCAATATTTATTAAATATGTTGGTTTATATCCCATTATTTTTTTCTTTCTTTTCTGTTTTCTCTTATTTTCGCATGAAGATCCCATTTGTTTAATGCTTGAAGGAGGTACCTTTACACTTCTGGTATTTTGGGTTCCTAATTTCCTATTGGGCCTTAATGTTGGGCGAGTAGGCCAGCATTCACGTCATTTGCAAAGCGCAACTACTTATTTGTAAAATTTACATAAGAAAATACCTCATATTTAAGGGGAAAAATAGATTTTTGAACAGATTTTATAATAATATGTGTGATTGTTAAAATGAGTTTTTTTAAAAAAATTACATTTCCAAATGGGAAAATAAAACATAATGAATAATTGAGTAATATTTCATGGAATCATTACTGTAAATGAAATATTACATATTAGAAAAATAATTGTTCAACTTTTTTAGAATTTAATAAAACAAATATTCATTTGAGTAAGGTTATAAAAATTAAAATTGGCATTCTTATTCAGTACTCCTTCCATCCGATTTTCGTTGTCTCATTTAGGAAACAATGAATACAAAGAAAACTTAGTTCAATCATAATTTTGAAGTGTTACCTATATATTAATTTCAAAGAAAAAATTTACTTTAATACATTGTATTAGTTTTATACTATAATTCTAGTAAGCTGTGTTATAAATTCTTATGTCTTCCACTTTTATGGTTCAAGAAAATTGAAAAAAAAGTCTTGGGACACTATTTCAAAAAAAAACTACTCCAATATTTCCTACTACCTACCTTTTGTATTCTAATATTTGTATTTTTCTAACTTATTTTTCTATTTCATTTGAAATTTTAATAAAAATATATGTAATAGCTCGACTTTTGGACTATTTATCCTATATTAAAACAAAAATTAAATGAATTCATTAATCCAATATTCAATTACAAAGTTGACTATTACAAAAATACAGCAACAGATGATTCGAAAGTAAATATATTTTAATGCTAAGTCATCGAACTCCAATGCTATCCAACTCAATTATTATACCGAACCTGAAAAACAATATGTGATGAGATATACCCTAACGGAAACCAATCGATATAACTAATACGGTTAAATAATATACACATATAAAAGGGTTCACTTCCATTGCATAGTCATCTCAAAGGGTTCACTCCAATCAGGTGCAGTTATGACCGGTGTCATAATTAAACTCCTCTTTAAGAACTAAAAAGCAGCAACACACTCGTCACTAAACTTAAACGGGATATCCTTCTCCAGAAGATTGCATAAAGGTTTAGAAATTTTTGATAAGTCCTTGATGAACCTCCTGTAGAAGCCCGCATGACCAAGAAAACTGCGAACTCCCTTAACAAAAATTGGTGGGGGAAGATTTTCCATGACCCCCACTTTGGCTTTATCCACCTCAAGACCCTTACTAGAGACCTTGTGCCCAAGAATAATGCCATGTAGCACCATAAAGTGATATTTCTCCCAATTTAGAACCAAATTGGTTTTCACACACCTCTTGAGAACGTCGCCAAGATTCTGCAAGCACTCATCAAATGAATCACCAAACACAGAGAAATCGTCCATGAATACCCCCACATTATGACCAATCATATCAGAGAAGATAGCCATTATGCATCTCTGAAATGTGGTCGGTGCTCCACATAACTCAAAAGAAACCCTTCGAAAGGCGAAAGTACCAAATGGACAAGTGAAAGTAGTCTTCTCCTGATCTTCTGGAGCAATGCAAATTTGATTATAGCCCGAATAACCTTCCAGAAGACAATAGTACTCATGCCCAACCTATCTGTCAAGCATCTGATCAATAAATGGCATAGGGAAGTGATCTTTTCTCGTGGCCTTATTTACCTTCTTGTAATCCATGCAAACTCTCTACCCCGTGACTGTTCGAGTAAGAATGCGCTCATTCTTCTCATTAGCAATGACTGTGATACCTCCTTTCTTTGGTACACACTGAACTGGACTCACCCAAGAACTGTCAAAAATGGGATAGATAATCCCTGCATCCAGCCACTTAACAATTTCCTTCTTCACGACTTCCTTCATGATAAGGTTTAACCTTCTTTGTTTCTCAACAGTAGGCTTGCTACCTTCCTCTAGCAAAATTTTATGCATACAATAAGAAGGGATGATTCCCTTGATATCTGCTATCGTCCAACCGATTGCCAATTTGAACTCTCTTAGAATCCTCAAGTGTTTTTCCTCGTTGCTACCTGATAGGTCAGATGCAATAATAACAGGCAAAGTAGATGCATCACCTAAAAATGCATACCTCAAATGTTCAGGTTAAGTTTTAAGCTCAAGAGTAGAAGCTTCCTCAATAGATCGCTTGAGGCACTTAGGAGCTTTGTTCAACTCCTCCATTCCCAGAGATACAAAAGGCATATCAATCTTCCTCTTCCAGGAGAAGCATTAAGAAATTGTAACTGCTCATCCCCTTCATCATCTTCACTATCGGAGTTCTCTGACAAGGCTTTTTTAAGGAATCTGACCTTAGCAATTGATCAAGTTCTAAAGTAACCACAAAATAAACCAACTCCATTTTTAAGAACTCCTCATTTTCCATTTTCCAAAGGGAACTTCATCGCATTGAACACATTAAAATTTACATCTTGATCCATCAGTTGCATGGTGAGCTCACCTTTCTGCACATCAATCAAGGTTCGGCCAGTCGCCAAGAAAGGTCTTCCCAAGATTATGGGAATCTTCTTATCCTCCCCGAAATCAAGAATTACAAAATCAGCAGGATATATGAGTTTATCCACCCTGGCCAAAACAACTTCAACAATGCCTCATGGATTAGTAATAAAACGATCATCCAATTGCAAAGTCATATAAGTTGGCTTTGGATCAGGTAAATCTAACTTCTTGAAGATTGACAAAGGCATCAGATTGATGCTATCTCCCAAGTCACATAAGCATTTGTCAAATGACACCTTTTCAGTGGTGCATGGAATACTGCTTTATTGTGTACAGTTGATAAGGCTGTTGAACCGCATTCTAATTGTTGCTCCAGCTGAAATTAGGATGATTTCGGTTGTTAGGATGATAGGTAGCTGGCACAGGTTATTGCGACCTCTGAAAGTTGCTCACGAACTGAGCTGATTCACTAGAAATAGCACACTGATTAGTCTCATGGGCTCCAGCACAAAACTCACAGACACTAGTGATTTGATTAACTCCATAATTAGCCAAAGTGTCCACCTTCATCATCAAAGCCTTAAGTTGGGCAGCAATAGCAGTTGCTGCATCCAACTCCAAAATTCTTGCTATTTTACCCAGATTTAATCTCTGAGAAGGATTCTGGTATTTATTAGCAACCATCAGTTCGATCAATTCATAAGCTTCATTGTAGCTCTTAGCCCACAAGGCTCCTCCTAATGCTGCATTGAGCATGGGTCTAGAAGTAGCACCCAATCCATTGTAGAAGCAGTTTATAATCATCCAATCAGGCATGCTATGGTGTGGGTACTTCCTAAGCATCTCCTTATATTGATCCCAAGATTCACAAAGAGATTCTCCAATTTGCTGCACAAACTGAGTAAGAGCATTCTTGATTGCAGCAGTCTTCGCCATAGGAAATAATTTAGTGAGAAAATTTTGAGCATGATCCTCCCATATGGTGATAGACCCTGGTGGTAGAGAATGTAACCAGCACTTTGCTTTATCCCTTAGAGAGAATGGGAAAAGTATGAACTTGATAGCATCTTCAGTCACCCCATTGAACTTGAAAGTGTCACAAATCTCGATGAAATCCCTGATGTGCATATTGGGGTCTTCTGTAGGAGAACCCCCAAACTAAACTGAGTTTTGTATCACCTTCATCGTACTCGACTTGATCTCAAAGGTGTTAGCCGAGATGGCTGGTCTGATGATGCTCGACTGAATATCATTGATCTTAGGCTGAGAATAGTCGATCAAAGCCTTCGGAATTTTTGCTTGATCTCCCATCACTACTAAAGATAGTTCCTCCACTTTCTCTTCTTCTTCTACTTTCTTTTCGTCCTTAAAAACTTCCCTTCGAATCACTACAGCTTCTTCATCGGCATGATCCAGAGTTCTCTTACGAGCCCGCGAACACGTATGCATACACGCTCGCTAGAGTACCTGAAACATGACAAGCAAAAGAGTAGGTAAGTAGCAATGTCCAAGTCAATGAACTTTAACGATCATTGATGACAAACACATAAACTAAAAGTTAATACCGTTCCCCGGCAGTGGCGCCAAAAACTTGTTAGTCGCTAAACACGCGCTAAAATTCATGCAAGTATATGCGTTCCCAAGTAGTATAAGATATTAATCAGATTCGTTCCCATAGAGACCGGTTAAATTAACTATGTGATTTATGCACTTATGCAACAATGATATGGCTATTATTTAATGCTAAGACGAATAACAATTTTGGTTTTATTATACTACGATTAACTATTGAGAATTATACTAGAGAATATAAACTAAGAGATTAAAGAGATTTGAATAATATATGACACAAACATGGGATTCTAACTTCATTAAATACTTCATTCAATAGCCTTTTCATTCTTACCCTTAGTATGTAATGGTGATGACACGGATCAGACATCACGAAACTGATAAACGCCAACTTTTGTTGCATGAATAACATACTGTCAGACATCCACAAAAGAGATAGAAGCTGAACACATACCAATTATATTGAGACCCTATATGTCTATAGAATTTGACAACATAACGGTTTAATGCAAAAGTTATCTATCGTGATTACATAGGGAAAGTAAGATGGTTAAAATTACCAACGAATCATGCATAACAATAACACATGAACCTATGCTAGCATGGAAAGTTCTAAACCCTTAAATTCACTTTCGGTTCATTAAAGATTAACACACTATCTTATAAGTTCGCGATGCTCATAAGACGAATAAGCACAACCAAAACTAGGTTATCATACAATCACCACACACTAAGGCATCGAAATAAATTAACTGAAGAAATCCAAAAATAAATCCGCTAGAACCCCATAATAACGATTAGCCCATAATCGGACTCATCATCAACGTGGGTTCCGATGAAAGTATGGTATAATAAACGTAGTCTTTATACTGAATAATTAATAAAACAAGTACAAAACAAGAGTATAGGTTCACGAATAAGAAAACTTGCATCCAAAGTTACAATATAGAACAAAGAATCATAAATATAAACTAGGTCTTCTTCTCCTTCGTTGAATTGTGCTAAAACGGTCTTTTTTACGGCTTCTCCTTGTGCTCTGGTACGTCTCCTTATGAAAAACGACCTTTATTTAGGTATATATAGCAGCCCATGCATAGTAGAATTCCTCCAATCAAAAGTCCATAAGAATCAGGATTTTAATTTCATGACCGGGCGCGACCGCGCGCTTGATTAGTGAGGGCGCGCTGTGTATCTGCACTTTGGGCGTGACCGCACACTATTACAGCGCGGGCGCGTTGGCCTTCTGGAGAAAATTCCATTTTCTTCTTTTCTTGCTGCAATGAGTTGGTCTTCACGAGCTTTATTCCTTGGACACCATCCTAACACCATATTAGCATTAAATCATCGCTAATTCACCTGAATTCTGGATTAATGCCTGAAATGCAAAAACACTAGAAAACACATTAAAACATCAACAACTTGATTACAAAAACACCATCTCAAAGCTTAATGGAGCGTTATAAAATGTCATAAATGCCACTCTACAATACCTACAGCCAAGAAAAGGAGTAGCTTACATCTGTCCTACCACCAAACAATTCAAAGACTTCCAAATTCCTAAACAGTTTGTCATGGCCAACAAGAAGCTAATCATGATCCTAGAAACTGCTTTAAAGGGAAAGAAGAGTAAGTCTATTGAAGATGTAGAGATGATTAAGCTATTGGGGAGATATCTAAGGGATGCTGAAGCTAACCTGCCCAAAACTCAAATTAACAAGGATAATTTGGATGATGATGAGCAGAAGGAAGATGATCAAAATACTTCTAGCTCAAATCCAAGTCTATCCAGTAGGGCAGCTGGAAGCAAGGGTGGAGAGAAGAAGGGTGATGAAAAGAAAAATAATGAGAAGAAGAGAGGGAGTGAGAGGAGAAGCAAGAAGAATCATGAAGGTTCAGAACCACAAAAAACCCTAAAAATCCAAACAACTCTAACTCAACCTTTAGCTCAACCTTCAAAATCAACAACCTCAATCATCAAACCTTCTCTAACCTCTAAGCCAAAGTTTGTGTACAAACAAACTGCAAACACCTTTCTTCAAACACCAATCACCTCAAACCAAACATGTCTCAAGAAAATCACTACATTGCCATTAGACAAGCCTTCACTCAAAATCAATTTCAAGTTTGTTTAGAAGAAATTTAGAAAAGTCAAGCCTACAAAAAAAGTAGAAGTCACTGAAAGGGCTCTCTGGAATTGTTTCAAGAGAAATGACTTTCTACCCCTGAATTGGTGCATCTCAGATGAAGATTATTTTAAAAAAACTAGTTGAGGAAATAGTTAGAGTCTGGATTATATCTTTAAAATAAGTCATAATTTATTATACAGATGGGTCCTTCACTTTCCTTGGTTGTGCTTTAATGGATTCTCTATCTCCCACAGAAATCAAGAGAGTGATAAATTTGTAGAAAGATAAGGTTACTGCTACAAGAACATGGAGATCAGTTCTAGTTGAATGGTTGATTGCAAGAGAGGAAATAAGAGCAAGGGGTATAGCAGAATATGAGGAGAAAAGGAGAAAGTATGATAAAGATATTAAAATATACATCAAAAGATCAGAAGAAGTTAAAGCTAAAGGGATGAGCAAAATTTCTAAAGATGGAAGATTTCTGAATATAAAAGCTGGCTCTTTCTCAAAATTCAAAATTGAAATGTTAGATGGTTATCCAAAGCAAGACAGACTCAAGCTGATACAAGCTCTAACAAGGACTCCAATTATAAAGGAACTGGAAATTCTTGTATATTTAAAAGACCTCAGTAGAGAAGAATCAAAAGTTCCAGTCTTTGTCTAATGCTTGTAATTGTCAATTGTTGTAATTCTGTCAATTTTTATATTAGTCTAATTTTCCATTTTAACTTGGGGTTAGTCTTGTTAACAGATATGAATTTGTTTTAAGCAATCTTTTCACAAATTGGGGGAGATTGTTGTGCAAGACATGCATCTACTTTAACAAGACTAAGTCAAATTGGAAACCCTAAGTAAGTTATATTGTAATCTTAATTTGTATTTTGTACTTGTAACATTTAAAGTCTGTAAAAATATCAAAGGAGCAAACTGGAGTCTTTTTTCTGTAAACAGTGTCAAACCTAAGAATTCTATCTAGAAGAAGATCAAGAAGATTATGCCTTAGAAGAATTATGAAGAATCATGGAGTTGAATAAATCTATTTTGATAAAAATATTTTAAGTCAAGATCTCTACAAGACATAAATTTAGTGTTATAGAGAAGTCACTCGAGAACTACAAATGACTTATAGAGAACTCAGAAAAGCTACTAGAGAACCCAGAGATATCGACAAGTCAAATTGAAGACATGAATATTGGAGATATCGACAAGTCAATTCTTCACTAGAGAACTCAGAGTTATCGATAAGTCAATATTCAGTAGAGAACTCTGAGTTATCGATAAGTCAAATTTCACTAGTGAACTTAGAGATATCAACAAGCCAAAGTTCACCAGAGAACTCTGAGTTATCGACAAGTCAAATTTGACTAGAGAACTCTGAGTTATCGTCAAGTCAATATGTTACTAGAGAACTCAGAGATATCGATAAGTTAAAGTGAAGATATGAAGATTAGAGATCTTGATATGCCAAATTCTCTTATAGAGAACTCAGATACCTTTACAAGTAAAATCAACTATGGAGTATTAGAGAACTCGATAAGCCAATACTTATCGAGATGTTAAGATTTCTATATGCCAAACTGGAGATCTCGAGTTAAAATTTCAAAGTACAAATTGCATATAGTTCAATATTCAAGATTAACAATCAACAAACAATCCAACCAGTTGGATTGACAAGTCTACAAAAAGCGGCTTGAAGAGTGTGTAAGATCAAGGGTGAACATTAAATGACAAAGGAAGATCAAAGTTAACACAATATGCAAAGATATGCTAAGCCAGAAATGGAAGATATACTTTTCCTAAAATAGAAATAATAAGTGACAGTTTACTAAAGTAAAAAGCATGTCTTATTATACACTGTGTAAACCAGAAGTTAATTGTGATATAAAGTTAACACTGGTCCTTTGTTAGTGGTAACAATTTGATCAGAAATTCTTGTATCCTCTCAAGATAGAAGCTAAGCTGTTTAACAACAAAGAGCCTAGAAAAACTTTAGCAAAACATTCTTAATTTTAATATAAAATTAAGTGAGTTTTGAAAGATCTGTGTTATTTATAGCTGCATGTTTAATTTCTGTTATAACACATCTTACTACAAGATTTGATTTACTTTGTTCAAAATCAAAATAGTTCAAGAAAAGCATAAAAACATTAAAACACATTCACCCCACTCCTGTGTGTAATTCATTACTTAACAATAAATTTTAAGTATTTTAATGTTAAAATGATTATAAAGGACTAGCTAAAATAAGAAAAAAATAATTAATTATATTGTATGTCATTTATAAAATATTATAAGTTAAATTAATAATAAATTAAAATTTATCGGTCATTTAAAATTTTGAGTTTTATATCGAGTACTATTTTGAGATACTCGAAGACATAATTAATTATCTTGTGTATCATTTATTTATATAATACTTTAAGTTAGATGAATATTAAAAGTAAAATTAGTATTTTATTATTAGAGTTTTAACCGGGTGCATTTTCCGAGTTCTCCCCGAGTACTCTGAGTACTCATTACTCCCTGCCTTCACCGAGTCAAACCGAGTACCGATTTTTAGAACACTGGTATTTACTGAAGAGTGATGTCATCAGTACTTATATCATTACTTGATGATCAGCAATTGATGTCATCAGGATTTGTTACGTCAGTAGATATTCGAGGAGGAAAAGGAAAGAAAAAATTCAAGACAGTGAAAGAGTTTATCTCAGAAGCAATCATAAATGGATATGTAATAGGTTTCCTTATTATAACAGAATAGGATTCCGTATTGATTGTGTAAATGTGCACTATATAAGCACATATTAGGTTTTTTCTTTAAGAGTTGTGTACATTGATATATCATTCGCATAACCTAGCAGCTCTCAAGGATAATTGTTCATCCTTTGAGAGAGTACTTTTGTAATCAGTGTTTATCTGTTAATATAAAAACTGTAGATTCTATTAAAGCTTTATCGAATTATTTGCATAAACTGTATTTACCCCCCTCTATAGTTGATTACGGACCTAACAATTGGTATTAGAGCTAGATGTTGATAAACAAATAGTTTAAGATCTAAAAATCAATCTTTAATGAAAGACAAAGAAGCACCACCAAATCCACCACCACCCCCAGCCACCAGATTAGCAGTAATATGAGTAAGTATAAAGCCATTAAGGTTCCAATGCTGAAGATACATGAATATCCAATAGAAAGTTAGGATGGCCACGTGCTTGGAAGTAACAGACCTGAATACTTGAGCAGGATTAATGATGGTCCTCATAGACCAATGAAGATAGCTGTTGCTGTAGTAGGAGAAACAGAAAAAATGGTTGATAAAGATAAGAAGGACTATACTGCACAAGATCTTTCATCTATTATGAAGGATGCAAAAGTCATATGTATCCTGCATAGTAGTCTTGATAGTGTTATGTCTAATATGGTAATTGGATGTAAAACAACAAAGGAAATTTGGGATGCTTTAGAAGTAAAGTGTCAAGGTACTACTGTTATCAAGAAGAACATGAGGATAATAATTACTCAAGAATATGAGCACTTTCACTCAAGAGATAATGAATCCTTAACTGAGATCTATGACATATTTTAGAAGCTATTGAATGACTTATCTCTTGTCGACAAGGAATATAATTTAGAGGACTCAAACTTGAAGTTTCTACTTGCACTCCCTGAAATGTGGGACTATAAGCTCAAATTAATAAGGGATAATTTTGAATTTCATGAAACACCTCTAAATGAGATCTATGGCATACTGAAAACTCATGCACTAGAGATGGAGCAAAGAATCAAGAGAAAAGGATTCAAGTCTAGACCAGCTGTACTTAAGATTAAAGAGAAGCCAAAAGAGAAAGTTAGGAGACAAGGTTACTCTAAAGGAAAAGCTATGGTTGCAAAGTCAGATACTAAATCATCAAATCCTGATGATGACTCAAATACTGATAATGAATCAGATACTGACAGTGATCATGACAACAATGGAAACATGGAACAAATGGCTGCTCTATTTGTTAAAAGCTTCAAGAAGATGGTCTACAAGAACTTCAACAAAAGGAAAATGTTTTCCATAAAAGGTTCTAGTTCCTCAAACTCTGATAAGAGGAATGACAGAAGATATACTAATAGAAAGGAACCAAAGTTTGGAAAATCTGACAAGTCAAAGATGCTATAACTGTGATAGAATTGGACACTTTACAGCTGACTGCAGAAAACCAAAAGCTGAGAAGAAACAAGACTTGATCTCAAAGAAGAAAAAATGGGATGATTAATCAGATTCAGATGATAGGGTGAACTATGCTCTCATGGAAAATGCTGATACGGAGGTTGACAATGCTGAACTAAAGCTATCCCAGATCACCCATGATTTTGATACTGATGATATCCATGAATTATGATTATTTATTAAGTCTCTGCAATCTTTGAAACTAATAGAATCAAGTGTGAAAACTCTGAGTTAAAGAAAAGGAATGATCACCTAGAAATTGAGTTGATTTCCATGCTAGAAATCCAAAAAGAAAGATATAATGTTGTTTATGTTAAAGAAAAATTGTTAGAAAATCATGCTTATCTAGAAAAGAAGTTAACTAAAGAAAGAAAGGTTATTAAGCTTTGGACTAACTCAGGAAAAACAACTCAAGAAAATTTAAAGAATGGCTATTGGGGATCAGGATTAGGATATGCTAATAGATCTAATTATGATAAGAAAATTAGAAAAGAAACTGAGAAAACTAAACCAGTAAATACCGATACTAAGGTCAAACTGAACAAGGTTCAATTGAAGCCCATTAAGTTTAATCCAAATGCTGATTCTGTTAAGTCATTTAATGAGGTAGGTTCAACCTTAACACCTAGATCAAACTTAAATACTGATAAGACACAAGATTATTAAATATTGGTTTGTTAGGTCACAAAACACTATGGAAGGGGGTTGGATATAGTGTTTATACCATCGAATCGATTTAGAAAACAAGTATGTAACAATAATCAAGTTTATTCAATATAATAAGCTCTGTTACAAAGTAGGTTAAACTACTCTCTCAGTGATAAAAAATATCACTAAGAGCTGCTAGGTTACACTGTATAATCTTTCTCGTGAATGATAAGACCTATAATGTAAATCCTAAGCTGTGTTTATATAGTACACAGTTACAAGATATCTTCTAATTGATATGGAATATAATTTTGTCTCCTACAATATATCAATCAAATATTATCTTCTTTTACAAGTCTTCTAGTCTTCCAACTCTAAAGCATATCTTCTAGTATTTTAGTCCAGATCCTCTGCTGTAAATCAGTTGTATTCCTTATCTAAAGTACCCGCACTTAAAACCTGATATAAATCCTGACAGCCTTAAGTTCTGATATAAGTTCTGACTTCAGTAAGTTCTGATTTCCAGTAAGTCTTGATAAGTCCTGGTATTAGGTTCTGAAACTAAACACATCAGATTAGTCATGACATCACAAATATATCTAACAATCTCCCCCAACTTGTAAATTATGAAAATATACAAGTTAATAGATTTGATTATGTCAAAAACATTAAAGTCCAAGTGCAATGAGGGTTTAACTAGACAACTAACTACAACTTACAGTACATGCAGCTTTACCAATATCACTGGATCAATCTGAATCCAAAGTGATTCCTTGTAAAGTCTTTTACCAGCTCGTCTTCAGCTTTTCTCAGAACATCAGCTAACTGTGCTTTGACTTGCATCAGTTCTTCATCTTTATTGTCACCAATTTGATAAATAGTTTTTCTGAGTGCTGGAATAGATGTTCTTTCAAGACCATCTCCAAGTCTGATAACTCTAGGATATGAAGAGTCTTCATTATAACATAAGCACTTTCCTTTCAAAATAACTTCCAATTTAGCAGAGTTCTTCCTCATAGGAATTTCTCTTTCATCATCTTCAGTAACCATTCGAGTGTGTTGTGTATATGTTGTGAACTTGATGATTTCATTGACAAAACACCTTGGTAGATTTTACTTAGTGAAAATATAGCACTCGACGGATAAGGAGTATAGTCCCGACGGATAACCCTATATAGTCCCGACGGATGATGACTTACTATCCATCGAGTGAGTAGCTTATGTAACAATAAGTCTGTAGCACATTTCTGCAAACACCTTTGTATAAATTCTGTAGTAGCATATAAGTCATGTTGACTTAACTAGATATACATAATAGGTTGATTAATTGTACATAGATGATGTCTTGTAATTCTGCATAAATGAAATGAAGTGAACTTCCAAAATGCTATCAACAGATGATTAACAGAGCTTCAATGGATGATCAAACAGCTATCAACGGATGCTCAATATAGCTGTCAATGGATGATCAACAAAGCTGTCGATGGATGTTCAACAAAGCTGTCGACGGATGATCATGTTCACAACGGATAAAGATTTCAAATATTAGTTGACAGTGACAACACAGTCACATGCGTCGAGTGTATGTAAATAGAATGTGATAGCCTATTCAACTGGGTTTTTGAGAACAAAAAAGCATTGCCATTTCCATGCTATTACGAAGATATTGAAGGATGCTGGAAAAGAGTAATGAAGTAACATTATATTAGACTTGATAGTTTTTGTTTTATTATCCTGTCTTATTACTTTGTAATCTTGGTGATATATAAACCAAGAAGCACCAAATAGAATATTAACTAAGAAACTAAGCAACGAAGAGAGAAACATTTATAAACTGTATTCTTAGCATTTCTCTCATTCTTAGTTGTTATCATTTTGTAAGCAGCTGTGAGCTTTTTATACACAGAGTTCTCTCGATATATATTATATATCTCTGGTGGAATCATTCAAATCCACCAGAAAGTTTTTAAAGACTCTTGTTTTTAATTACTTGTGTTTTGATTCATTTAAGTAACTATTCTGCATTGTGCTAATCAATTCACACTTATATACATATTCGAGTTAGAATATTTTTATTCAACAAAAAGTTTCAAGAATTCCATTCAACCCCCCTTCTGTAATTCTTGTTATATTGTTAGGGGACTAACAGACTGTATTCTGAAGCTTTTGCACCAGAGATTCTGAGAAGATCTCTTATAGCTTTTAGAATATAATATGACCATCTTCTTGTTACATCAGATTTTACTTCCAGAAGATAATGGATATGTTGAAGCTCTTTGACAGACTTCTTTAGTACATCAGTATCAGCTAGTCTGTAAGTTCTTCCATCATTGAGAAATAAGATCAATTTCTCTTCTAGATCATCTTTATCATGAGCATCCATCATAATTTGAGCAGATAGCACTTTGTCAAGGTGCTTTTTTTATTTGTTTATATGGTTTGTCTATCAATATGAAAGGATCTCTTAGAGTAACTTATACTCCTGTTTGTATATTTTCTTCCTCATCAGAACCTAATCCAGCTCTATCTCTAGCTTGCTTGGCTCTTAATCCAAACGGTGCAAGTTGATTAATCATTAGATTAGACTTAGGTTCCACCGGAGTAGCTCTCTTCCATAACAGCTTCTTCTTATCAGCAATTGTCATCTTGTTCAAATCAACTTGAGCTCTGTCAGAAGTTGATGTCTTGATGACTTGATCAGGATTGTTTCATTTATACTTTGCTGTTCTGAAATGTCTTCACTTTGAACAACTTGAGCTACGTCAGAGGTTGTCTTAGATTCTTCTGTTATCTTCTATCTTTTCAGAGTTTCAACAGTTTCATCTTCAACTACTGCATCATCAAAAACCTGAACCATTTTGCATACAGGATCCATCAGGATTTGAGTAATCTTCATTTCCTGTTTCTTTATCGGTTCATCAATCTTTCCTTTCCCTTTTGCTTTGGGATCAATTTCAACTTGTGATCTTGTCTTGAAATCAGAATTTGACTTTTCCTTGATAACAATGCCTTTTTCCTTAGGCCTTGGAGGTTTCTTTGCATTAGAAGCTTTAGACTTAGGATTTGTCTTCTCAGCTGCAAATCTAGCTTCTTCCTCCTTTAAAGTCTCTAAATCCATTCCACGATTATGCTTGAGAAATAATCTTCTAGCAATCTCTTCATCAAGAGTCTGAATCTTGGGATCCTTGTAGTAGAAAATGGTCTCCCTTCCCTTAAGCTTCAGCTTTTGTAAAAACTTCTGAGAGTCTTGACTTTCAGCTTGAATCAGAATATCAGAACTTGATAACAGACTATGAGTATCAGAACTTGCTTTCGGGACTTGAGCATTCACAGCATCAGAACTTGAAATCTTCTGTGTAGAAGATTTGCTAGAATCAGAAATTAGTTTATGTGAAGAAACTTTGTTGCTTTGCCCTTGACCTTGATCTTGACTTTTTCCCTTCCTAGGGTTTCCCTGGTTATCTTCTGAATCATCCTTTTTTAGCAGTACTTGACTAGTTGAGCATTTATATTTAACTATCTTGTCCCCCTTTTTGGCATCATCAGATAGGAGTAGAGATAGAAGGAGTTCTACTGAAGATTGGATTTCATTCAGTTGAGTCTGTTGAGAGGCTTGATTCTGCAGGACCTCAGTCAGTTGGGCCTGTTGCTTTTCTTCAACTTTCTCAATAGCCTCTACTTTTTCTTGAATAGGTCTGATAACCTGTTATTATCTAGCTTGAGCATCAGGTCCAGCTTATCAGCATTTTCCTGTAGTTTATCAACCTTGGCATGAGTAATGGAGTGTTAACCTTGAAGATTTTTAGTACAGAGAGCTGTGACTTTAAGTTGAGCTTTGAAGTCAGAATTTGTCAACAACTCATCAGCTTTTGCAATATGATCTGACAGAACTTTTGAGCTGGGAATGAAGTCAGATTCATTACATTTCTTGGTCCATTCAACTCCTCTGTGAGTTTCTTCCCAAGGAACATAAGCATCTTCTTCAACAAGCTTTTTAAGCAGTATCTCATTTCCAAGAATTGGAGCACTTACTGAAGCACTTTCTCCAGAACTTGAGAGAATCTCATCATCTTCTGACATAACTAAAGTGTGTGTCACTGAAGGTGATTCCGATACAAATTCATCTATTTCCACATCCAGAATTTGTGTGGGAGGAACTTCAGCATTTAGTGGAGAAACAGGTGGAGTTGTCACTTGTCCTTGTGGTGCTTACAGAAACAAGACAGATGGAATGTTCAGCCTATGAATGTCAATTTCAGGACTTAATCCTGAATCTTGAACTGTAGCAGTTTCTTTTACTGGAGAGAGAGGAGGTGTGATCACTGTATCTGTAACAGTTTCTTTAGGTATTGGAAGGGCTTTAATGACAATTGGTTCTGTTGAGACCATAGATTCCTGATCCCCTTCCTCAGCTTCTTCGTATTGAGCTTATGCTATTCTCACACCTTCTGTCTTCTTCCTTATTCAACTAGATGAAGGAGAAATATGATATACATCATAATTTGCAAATCTTTTCCTTTTCTGAATTACAGAACCTTCATCTTCATTTTCTTTCTGAAGAATTGATTCATAAGCTGCTACATCCTTCTGAAAAATTTCTTTTTCAGCTTCTATTGTCACAGGTTCTGATGCAGGAACCTGGACCTGTTCATCCTACTCAGACTCATCCCGCAGAATAATCATCCTTCTTTTCCTTGGCGGAGATTTAGGCACAGAGATAGTCGTTTTAGGCCTAGAGGATGAGGTTCTGATTATAGGTGCTGATGGTTGTGGTTGTGAGGATTGTGTTGGTTGGAAATAGGTTCTGATAGTAGGCTGTGATGGTTGTGGTTGTGAAGATTGTGTTGGTGGAGGTTGAGAGGGTGCAACTTCAAGAAATTTGGGTGTGTATGTGCTGGGGTCAGAGTTTACTAAGAACTGTTTTACAGATTCAGGAATTTGAAGGGGTCTTAGTATCTCTTTCTTATTATCAGTAGATAACAAGTCTATGAAGGCCCTTTTAGCAAGTTTAAAAGGTTGAATTGACTCACTAAAATTTTGGGGTGCATCAGAACAACAAAAATTGTAAATGAGTTGACAAAATCTAGCAAAATAAACAGTATTTATGTCCTCCTTTATCCTATCCCCAATAAAACCCAAAATAATAGTAGCATAATCAAAGTGAGTTTGATTTAGAAGTGCTTACCTTATTTGCTGACTCAGAATGGGAATGGCATCAAAATTTGAGCATTTGTTGGCAAAAGTTGTGGTGATGCAGTCAAAGAAAAAACTCCACTCCCTTCTTATGTGGGGCCTCTTCAGTTGTCCCAGTTTGGACAAATACTTCTTATAGCCAAGATTGGCCATCATACCCTGTAGAAGTGGTTCTTCAATCTGAGCATTGAAATTACAATTTTATGGCACATGTAGAGCTTGTCTAACAGTAGACAAAGTAACCAGATGCTCATCTTCCCCTGTTGTGAAAATAATACTTAGGGACCCAGCTTCACTACCATCATCATAATCTCCACTCCTCCAAAACTCCAGTATCTGTGTTCCTGAGAGTGATTGTGGTTGGGTCAAAGCATACCCAATCTCACTGCGAGTAAGAAAGTCTTGGATGAAGTGAAGATCTGATGGAGCTTCGTTCTTGCTGAGAATAACCATATAATTGTGGGGGACGAACTTGGATCCATTAAAGATAATGTACTTAGATTCCATATCTGTAAGAAATTAAGTGAAAAGTTGTGTGTACAAAAGGTGTTTGATAAAATGCCTGTAAGAGAGTCCGTCAGAAAATAGAGAGAAAAAGAGAGAGAGAGTAAAAGAAATAAGAGATAAAGTAATAGTAGGTAAACGATTGTAGAATCTTTTAACTCTAATATATATACTCTTTCCACTCAACGGCTCTTTTTGGAAGTAAAACAGATATTTGACACCTATCACGGAGTAAATAGTCAAAAAAGTGGTTAATGGGCACGGGAAATATGCAGTAATTATTGTTCACATGCTGTTTTCAAAACAAACATGCAACTCATAAACCATGTTAGATATATTTGTGATGTCATGTCTAATAGTGATTTGTGTTTAGTTTTCAGATCTTAACTAACAGGAGAAATCAGAACTTAACTGGAAATCAGTACTTATACTAAGTCAGAACTTAAGTTATCAGAACTTAAGATATCAGAAGATATTTATCAGGACTTAGGAGGACGTTTAGATAAGGAAAGCGGCTGATTGAAGGAAAGAAGATCGAGACAAACATAAGAAGAGATATGTATGAAGAAGAAGAAGAATTCTATAAGGAATAGAATACTTGGAAGAAAAGATAACTGATTGATATATATTAGGAAGCGGAATTATATTCAATATCAATTAGAAGATTATCTTGTAACTGTATAGTATATAAACATAGACATAGGGTTTACACTATAAGTGTTATATTATTCGAGAATATTATTCATTATAACCCTAGCAGCTCTCGTGATAATTTGTTCATCACTGAGAGAGAACAATTCTTTGTAACAGAGTTTATTGTATTGAATAAAATCTGTGTTTTGTTACTTGAGTTCTTATATTCGATTTGATTTTATTAAACACTGTATTCAACCCCTTCTACAGTGTTTGTGACCTAACAAACCAAATAATTTTTATTTTTTTTATCTCACTTAATCATTTTCTGATAAATATGACCGTTACAGTAAATACCAGAAATGAGTCAAGTAAATAAATAATGTCACGTAAGCATCAGAGTTTCCATCAGGATTAGCATTAGAACTTGATTATTATCATAATTTAACATCATCATTATATGGCTTCTGTACTCAAAAAGTGAATGTCTGTTTCTGTGTTTCTTCACACAGATACTGACTGGTTTCTTCAGAGTTTAATCATCAGAAATTTCATCAGAACTTCTTCTCAGAATTTATGCAAATAATGCTTAACTCTTTATGTGAAACAACTTTATCACCACAGTAATTTTCATCATTCATATGGAGTGATAGTGTGTGTATGTGTAAATGATCAGATAAAGATTAAAGTCTGATAAACTTCAGTATATCTTAGAAATAAGGTATAACTAAGAAAAGTGCTTAAAATCTGTCTTTAATTGAGAAGTCTACTATAGAATAAATTAATGCAAGAGTCCACCTCAACTGTTTGTGCTCATTTTATGCATCTTTTGAAATTCTTAAGACAAGAAGCTTCTCAGTGTAAATGAGTTACAACTGCCATCAGAATTTATGTTGTTATCAGAGTATTTCTCCAGTAATCAGAGAATGTGAAAAGTCACCAAGAAAAATTTATTTGCTTTTCTAATGCATATAACTTAATACCAGCAATGCACTTGGGTCTTCCCTTTCACATATTTACTCTAGATCTCAAAGGAGTACCTGATTTCAATTTTTCTTTTCTTTTCTTTTCTTCAGATAAGTGAGGCTTATCAAGCATGTAGTTCATCCTTAAGATTTTCTAACATCAGAATTTGACAGATTAGAAGCAATAATCTAGTTTGTGACTTAGTAATAAGATACACAAAGTAAATTTGACTAAGATCAAAATCAGAATTTGCTTGTGTTATTGATTTCCACATAAACAACTACTTCAAACATGGGATTTATAGTTTGTTAAAGACTACTAAGTCATCATCTAACAGAGTAATCCTCATTTGATTGAATAGTCACAGAACATTCAAAACACTTTCAGAGTTTATAGAATCACATTAGATAACAAACAGTGTTTAATATATAACAATTTAAGCACATATTACATTGAGATAAGAAAATCTGTAAACACTGATCATAAAGTCTGATGTATGAGAATAAAAACTAAATAGATTTTGAGAAAGAAATGAAACCATTCCAAGTTCATTTACCAGTCTTGTAAAAGTAGCTTCACATAGTGGTTTTGTGAAGATATTTGCTAGTTGGTGATCTGTTGGAACAAAATGCAATTCTACTGTACCTTCCATCATATGATCCCTTATGAAGTGGTACCTTATGCTGATGTGCTTTGTCATGGAATGTTGAACTGGATTTCTTGTCATAACAATAACACTTTGATTATCACAGTAAATGGGTATTTTAGAAAATTCTAACCCATAGTCCAGTAGTTGATTCTTTATCCAAAAAATCTGTGCATAATAGCTTCCTATAGTAATATATTATGCTTCTGCAGTTGATGTGGGAATTGATTTCTATTTCTTGCTAAACCAAGAAACCAATCCGCCTCCAAGAAATTGGCAGCTTCTACTAGTGCTTTTCCTGTCTATTTTGCAACCTGCAAAATCTGCATCTGAGTAACCTATTAGATTAAAATCTAATTCTCTAGGATACCAAAATCCTAGATCAGCTGTACCCTTAAGGTACTTGAAAATTCTTTTCACAACTATCAGATGAGGTTCTCTTGGATCATCCTGAAATATTGCACAAAGACAGGTAGCATACTTGATATCAGGTCAACTTGCAGTTAAATAGAGTAAAAAACCAATCATACCTCTGTAGTTAGTAATATCTAATGATGATCCAGTATCTTTATCTAACTTGGTTGTAGTGGCCATGAGAGTTGATGTAGTAGAACTGTCTTGCATTTCAAATTTCTTGAGTAGATTTCTGGTGTACTTGGATTGACTGATAAAAGTACCTTCTTCAGTTTATTTGACTTGAAGTCCCAGAAAATAACTCAACTCTCCCATCATACTCATTTGATATCTTGACTGCATTAACTTTGAAAATCTTTCACAAAGTTTTGTATTTTTAGAGCCAAAGATGATATCATCAACATATCTGGACCAAAAGTAAGTCCTTTCCATGGTTGAGGTAGAATAGTGTTTTATCAATTGTGCCTCTGGTAAATCTACTTTCTAGAAGAAATTGAGCTAAAGTCTCATACCATGCTCTTGGAGCTTGCTTAAGTCCATAAAGTGCTTTGTCAAACCTGTAGACATTATGTGGAAATTTTGGATCTACAAAGCCTGGAGGTTGTTCAACATATACCTCTTCCTCTAATTCGCCATTGAGAAAAGCACTTTACACATCCATTTGAAAGACTTTAAACTTCTTGTGAGCAACATAAGCCAAAAAGATTCTTATGGCTTCCAATCTAGCAACTGGAGCATATTTTTCATCATAATTAATACCGTCATGTTGAGAGTAACCTTTTGCAACCAGCCTTGCCTTGTTTCTTGTAATTAGGCCATCATTGTCAGTTTTGTTTCTGAACACGCATTTTGGACCAACAATGGATCTGTTCTTTGGTCTTGGCACTAGGGTCCAGACTTTATTTCTTTCAAATTCATTTAACTCTTCCTACATTGCTTGTACCCAATCATCATCTTGAAGAGCTTCTTCCAGTTTCTTTGGTTCAGTCTGAGATAGAAAGGAATGATAGAGACATTCATTTGATATTGTTGTTCTAGTTTTGAAACCTCCTTCAGGATCTCCAATTATTAAGTCAGGTGTATGTGATTTAGTCCACTTCCTTGCAGATGGAAGTTGATCTCTAGAACTGTATCCTCCCCCATGATCCATTCTGTCTCCATCAACATTTTCTGATGCTCCCCCTGAAGTTATGCTCTCTGAGATTCCAGAATTTGAGTTGGATCCTTCAGGAATTGAAGAATCAGAGTTTCCAGAATTATCAGAATTTGGCTTATCAGAACTTAATGAATCAGAACTTGAAGAACCAATGACAGGTTCTGATGCTTCTTGAGAGTCTTGAGATGTTGTATTATCATCAGCTTGCTGCCCCTGAACAGGTGCATTTTCCCTTGGAGCAGTTACCACAGTTTTAATGACATCAAAATTTAACCCCTCAGAACTTACAGTATCAAGATTTAGGTCATCAGAATTTACAAAATCAAAATTTACATCTTCAATTTCAAATCTCAGCTGATCATGATCATTAAAATCATCAAGTCCAGTAATCTTCTTATCATCAAAAGATATATTGATAGATTCCATGACAACCCTTGTTCTTAAATTGTAGACTCTGAAGGCTATTGTGGAAAGTGGATATCCAACAAAAATTCCTTCATCAGCTTTTAGATTAAATTTTGACAGCTGTTCAGGATGAGTCTTAAGAACAAAACACTGGCATCCAAATACATGAAAATATTTCAGATTTAGCTTCTTTTTCTTCACCATCTCATATGGTGTTTTTCCATGCTTGTTGATCAGAGTTGAATTATGTGTAAAACAAGCAGTCTACACAGCTTCAGCCCAGAAATAGGTTCAAAGCTTTGCTTCATCAAGCATAATTCGTGCAGCTTCAATTAGAGTCATGTTCTTTCTTTCTACAACTTCATTCTGTTGTGGAGTTCCAGGTGCAGAAAATTCCTGCTTTATTCCTTACTCTTTGCAGAACTCTTCCATGATTGAATTCTTGAACTCAGTGCCATTTTCACTTCTTATTATTTTAACAGAATCTTTATTCCTTGTGAACTCTGACATGATCAGTTAGAGTAGATATAGTTTCATTCTTCTTGTGTAAGAAATACACCCAAGTGTATCTTGTGAACTCATCCACTATAACCATAACATATCTCTTCTTTGCAATGGACATGACATTGACTGGACCAAATAGATCAACATGCAGTAAGTGATAAGGCTCAAGAATTGAGAATTCAATTCTGCTCTTGAATGAAGATTTTCTTTGTTTTGCTTTTTGACATGAGTCACAAAGGCCATCAGGAGCAAATATAGATTTTGGCAGTCCTCTCGAAAGATCTTTCTTTACTAAGTCATTTATGTTGTTGAAATTTAAATGAGAGAGTCTCTTGTGCCAATCCCAGCTTTCTTCAATTGACGCACTGCTTAATAGACAGATTGCAGAACCATCAGAACTTGTTGAAAGTCTGGCTTCATAAATGTTACCATGTCTGTTACCTTTCAGAACCACTTTTCCTGTATAATTACTTACAACTTCACAGTATTCTTCAAAGAAATCTACATGACAACCTCTGTCACATATTTGACTCACACTCAGTAGATTGTGTTTAAGTCCTGAGACAAGAGCTACTGTTTCAATGATGACATTCCCAAGGTTCCTAGAGTCTTTCCCATGTAGTCGTCTCCATAAGAAACTCCTGGGCCAGCTTTCTCCATAAAGTCTAATATCAGGGATTAATTTCCAGTCATATATCCTGAACATCCACTGTCCAGAACTAGGATGTTTTTCCTGTTGCCCTGCAATCACAAAGACCACTATTGGTTAGTTTTAAGGACCCAGACTTGCTTGGATCCTTTGGCATTTTTAAGTATGTTAGCATTTGCAGCGGATTTAATTTCAGAGTTTATGCTAACATGCTTTTTATCAGACTTTGCATCAGACTTTACACTAGAAGGAATAATGCTAACTTTCTTTAAAGAGGGTTTTATTTGATAATAATCATAGTACAAACTATGATATTCCTTACAAGTATAAATTGAATGCAATAAACTACCACAATGAAAACAAGGATTTTGTGGTTTAAACCTAACAGACTGACTCTTAACTCCTGATCTAGGAGGTAAATAGTTTATATCCTTATTCTTCCTACAAAAAGAAGCAAAAAGGTTAGAGTTTCCACAGTTATAGCATTTCTTTCTAGGAGCATTAGGAACATGCATATAATTATTGCTTTTATTCACACCATCCTTTCCATTCCTATTTTTCCTAGCTTCCTTGACCTTGTTCACATTCTTAATCTCTTTCAGCTTATGCTTAAGCTGCTTCTTTGTCATCAAACTTATATTTACTGAAGCTGGTTTGTCCTGTTTTAATTTGTCAGAAGTTAACTTTTCTTTTACTTCTGTCTTAGAATCTTTCATCTTTTCAGAATCAGACATTATAGTTTTTTCTACAAACTTAACAGGATTAACTTTAGGCATTTCAGCTTTCTTGGTAAAGTTTGATTTAGATGACACAGTTTCCTTTTCTTCTTTATCAACTAGGTAACCTAGTCCTTCTTTCCAATTTCCATTTTCTAAGATTTTATGAGTTGTTCTTCCAGAGTTAGTCCAAATTTTGATTATCTCCTTTTCCTTTTCCAGTTCAGATTTAAGAGATTTATTCAATTTTAGCAATTCATCTCTAACATACAAAGCCTCATCTCTTTCTTTCTGAGTTTGATGGAATATACCTAACTCTTTTTCTAAGTAGTCATTTCTGTTTCTAAGAGCAAGACTTTCAGATTTTAATCTTTCATTTTCTAAAGTCTGATCTCTAAAACTAATGAACATGGTTTTAAGATATAATCTCAACTCAGTAATATCATCAATATGAAAAGCAAGAGTTGTTTGAGGTACCTTTAATTCAGCAGTTTCAGAACTGCTATCAGTATTTGCCATCAAGGCATAGTTCACCTCTTCTTCAGCCTTTATCACTTTTTCCTTTCTTGTAGTCAGGAGAGATGTGGCATATTTCACCACAATTGTAGCATTTGACATTTGAGTTGTCTCCTTTTTCAGACTTTCCTCTTTTGCCTTCAGACTTTCCGAACCCTTTTTTTTCAGAATTTCCACCTTTCCTTAAAAACTTCTTGCCCTTTCTGAATTTCTTGTAGGCTATCTTAGTGAAACCCTTCACCATAAGAGCACACAGCTGCATCATCTCTACATCAACATCCACTTCAGATAAACTTTCAGTTTCTGAATCATCATCACCAGAATATGATGACTCTGAATCAGACTTTATGATGAGAGCCTTTCCTTTGTCCCTCTTTGATACAACCACTTTAGGAAATTCCTCCTCAGCTTTAAGTGCAACTATCTTTGACTTTCTTCCATGCCTTTTGCTCCTTTAATCCATCTCAAGTTCATGAGTCTTGAGCATACCATAAATTTCATCAAAAGTAGTTTCAGCAAGGTCATAGTTGTCTCTTATGGTAGTAGACTTCAAATCCCAATTTTCAGGAAGAGCTAAAAGGAATTTTATATTTGAATCTTCAAGATCATATTCCTTGTCCACCAGTGACAGATTATTCAAGATTTTGGTAAATCTGTCATATAAATCAGTTAATGACTCATCATATTTTGAGTCAAAGTGCTCATACTCTTGTGTGAGTATTGTCTTCCTGTTCTTTTTGATGGATTCAGTTCCCTAACATCTTGTCTCCAAATCATCCCATATCTCCTTTGCAGTCTTGCATCCAATTACCCTGTTTCACATGATATTGTCAATTGTACTATACAGCAAATGCCTTACCCTTGATCCTTGGCAATAGATGAGATGTCTTCAGGTGTGTAAACACTTTTCTCCTTTGGTATGACCTTTGTTGGTTATGAGCAACTGCAACAGAGAGCTTGGTAGGCTTATGTGGTCTATCATAAATTCTATCAAGATATTCTAGATCTCACTGTTTGTATATCAACAGAGTTGCTCTGATACCACTTGTTAGGTCACACAACACTATTGAAGGGGGTTCAATATAGTGTTTATACAATCAAATCAATTTAGAACACAAGTATGTAACAATAATCAAGTTTATTCAATATAATAAGCTCGGTTACAAAGTAGGTTAAACTACCCTCTCAGTGATGAACAATATCACTAAGAGCTGCTAGGTTACAATGTATAATCTTTCTCATGAATGATAACACCTATAGTGTAAACCGTAAGCTGTGTTTATATAGTACACAGTTTTTTGACTAACTAACCAATGTTTTCTTGAAAATCACAAATGAAAGTTATAGAGATGAAATTTACCAGATTGCCGATTTGTATTTATAAAACTCTACAAGTTCTAATAACAATGATGAGAAATACACATATGATCTATATATAGTATTTTAAAACTCTAAATCCTAACCTACAAGTAATATGTGTTGAAATCTAATCTATGTTTTAGGCACAATAGTCTAATTAAATTTTATATCCTTATCCTTATCAAATTTTAATCATTTTTCTCTCCTTCTTCTAATAAAGATATAATTTGTTTTATGATTTGTTTTAATAACTTTATGTAAGAATTTTATATCATAACTATAATAAAAATAAAAACAGTCGTTACTTGTCAAAGTTTTTATATTTTTTCACAATTTTTATTGCAATGTATTTCAATTATCATGGATAATAGTTTTTATGTTTTTAAATTTTTTTATTAATGTTAAGATGTAGTATCTATCATGTTTAATAAGATAACATCATAAATATTCATTTTATATTTCCTTATTACGCACATCTTAATCTTTTTGTTCTAGTATCAATATTTTTTAAATATGTTGGTTTACATCCCAAATTCTTTTTTCCTTTCTTTTTTCCCCTTATTGTTTGGCATGAAAATCCCATTTGTTAAATGCTTGTAGGAAGTACCTTTACATTTCTGGTATTTTGGGTTCCTAATTTTCTATTAGGCCTTACTGTTGGGCCAACAGACCCATCATTCAGATCATTTGCAAGGCGCAATTATTTATTTTTAAAATTAAAAAAGAAAATACCTAATATTTAAGAGGAAAAAACAGAATTTTGAACAGATCTTATAATAATATGGGTGATTGTTAAAATTAATTGTTTAAAAAAAATATTTTCTAATGGGAATCTAAATCATATTGAATAATCGAGTAATATTTCATGGAATCATTATTATAAATGAAATGTTAAATATTAGAAAAATAATTGTTCAACTTTTTTAGAATTTAATAAAACAAATATGCATTTGAGTAAGGTTATAAAAATAAAATTTGGAATTCTTATTTAGGACCCCTTTCATCCGATTTTTTTCGTCTCATTTAAGAAAATAATGCATACAAAAAAACTTAGTTCAAGTATAATTTAGAAGTGTTACCTTTATATCAATTTCAATGAAAAAATTTAATTTTATACATTGCATCAGTTAATACTATAATTCTAATAAGTTGTGTTGTAAATTGATATGTCTTGCACTTTTATGGTTCAAGCAAATTGAAAAAAAATAATTTGGGACACCATTTCTCAGCCCATTTCAAAGAAAGCTACTCCAATATTTCCAACTACGTACTTTTTTATTTCAATATTTGTATTTCTTTTAACTTATTTTTCATTTTTATTTAAAATGTTAATATAAATATATGTAATAGCCCGACTTTTCTGACTATTTATTCAATATTAAAATTAAAATTAAATTAATTTATTAATCCAAAATTCTATTACAAAGTTGACTATTACAAAAGCACAACTATCATTGATTCAACAGTCAATATACATTAATGTTAAGTAATCGAATTCCAATGCTATCCAACTCGATCATTACACTAAACCTGAAAAATGTATGCAATGAAATATACAACACTTACAGAAACCAATCGATCTAACTAATAGAGTCAAATAACATACACATATAATAAAAATAAGATAATCTGTATGATACGATGCACGATACAAATACTTTCGATAAACTTTCATATTTTTATTACATACAAACAATTCAGTATAGAAAATAACATAACAATAACAAATGATCCTTATCACGATTATTATAACCCAATGATTACAGTCCTAAAGTTTTAATAAATTATCACTACAACCCACGTACTCAGTCATACGTTCTGATTTTAATATATTCGCAACTCAGAATCCCAAAATTATCATCTAGACGCTACATATATACAACAAATATCATTTCAAAATATATCATTCTTCAGCCCAAGTTTCGATATCGAATCTACACGTAACACACAAGTGAAAACACTAGAAAATGGATCGAAAACTTACCTCAAGCCTGACCATATTCGTATAAGCATTTTGACTATCTAACCAATGTTTTCTTGAAAATCACACACGAAAGTTATAGGGATGGAAAGTACTTTTCAAAAAGTCCAGAATCAATGAATTCGAACATACGATGAATTTCTAAGAAATTAACCAGATTTCCGATTTGTATTTATAAAACCCTACAAGTTCTAATAACAATGATGAGAAATACACATATGATGTATATATAGTATTTTGAAACTGTAATTCCTAACCTACAAGTTATATATATTGAAATATGATCTAAATTTTAGGCTCACAAGTTTAATAAATTTTATATTGTTATCCGTATCAAATTTTAATCATTTTTTCTTATTCTTCTAATTTAGATATAATTTGTTTTATGATTTATTTGAATAACTTTATGTAGGAATTTTATATCATAACTATAATAAAAATAAAAACGGTCATTACTAGTCAAATTGTTTGCATTCTTTCACAATTTTTATTGCATTGTATTTTAATTATCATGAATAATATTTTTTATGTTTTTACATTATTTTATTATTGTTAAGATGTAGTATCTATCATGTTTAATAAGATACCATCATAAATATTCATTATCTTGTGAGTAAGTGAATGCAAAATAATTTGTAAGTTGTTGGGTATCATAATATAGATTCATGGTTTTATTGTGAGATAATTAGAATCAATTCAGTGTTTCTATTTGCAAGCCAATAAATTTATGATATTTTGTTGTGATTCGTCTAACTTGTTGGGCCTATCATCGAAATATATCCGAAATTATTAAAATTGTCATTAAGATATACATGTGAACTAAGCCCAACTCATCTATATGGTTTCGAAGTAAATAAATAAAATACAAATAGTAAGAACACATTCTTTTCTATATATACATGCATAAACAAATCTTAATTTCTTACCCGTTTCAGTCACATTATCTTTTCTCTTTGCTCTCTCTCTTTCAGTCGCCTCATTCATGAGTTCACAAATCCCAAATCGAGATCTAAACATATATTTCTCTCTTTAAGTCTGTAAAATTTATTTTCAATCAACGCCATATTGATTATGATGTATCATTTTTATCTCTTAATTAGTATTTGAAATTTAAACCAACGATCTTTTCCCAAAAGACCAATTATAAAAAAACTAATATTTATGAGTGTTTATATTCATCTTCGGTTGTTATTTTTGCTTATTGTTTATATTAAATAATGAAGAAAGTGCCTCATAAAGATTGAGAAAGCCGACGACTTGAAGGTATCATTTTGTAATTTTCTCATATGTTTATCTCTTTATTTGATGTAACTTTGTATTTATGTTTTGATTAACATTTTATACTTGAGATTGCTATCAGATCTGATAGATAGTCGAACCATTTTGAGCTTATATGATAGATAATCGAATTTTTCTAGTCCGATTAAATATTATTACGTTCACTTGAATTTTTTTTTGATTTTAAATTTTTAACTATTTCCGTATCTTTTATACCTCATATGTTATATAATATTGACTTGCTTACTATTAGAATAATTTTCTTTTACCGGTAGTGATATTATATGCATAATCACGTATCCGATGAACATTTGACTTCTTTCTAACTGTGTGGAAACTTTGTATGTCATATAGCCATCATGACCAGGTTCTTTCCCAAATTCAATGGAATACTCTGACCCGACTCTTTCTATCCTAAATTCAATGGGTTACTATAATCTCGCTCTGCCCAACAGTGAAGAACATCATCATGGGCCATTCTCAAATAATCCAATTCTTAATCTTGGAGTTGGTAATGATATGAGTAATATTTGTCATCTTGGATTTGGTAATCGCAAGAGCAATGGGGGTCAGTCTGGTGGAAGCAATGTTGGTCAATATGGTGGAAGCAATGTTGATCAGTCTGGTGGAAGTAGTGTTGGTTAACTTTTAAGTCGTTGGCCACGAGGACGTCCTCGTAAAGATTGATCTAGAGAGCTTCATTCTCTATCAATATAATTTATTTTCCAATAACATTTAATGTAATAGTGATGTAGTGGTCTATCCATTTTTAGTCAGTGGTATACTACATTCTAGTTGCTTATATTTTCAGTAATTTTTATATTTAATTTTGGAGATTTTGTATAAAAGTTTTACAACAAAACTTTTTATTT
This sequence comes from Apium graveolens, assembly GCF_009905375.1. NCBI lineage: Eukaryota > Viridiplantae > Streptophyta > Magnoliopsida > Apiales > Apiaceae > Apium > Apium graveolens. The sequence goes on from NC_133655.1 coordinate 281,547,750, forward strand.
GATTCGAGTTTATGTTGGGATTTTCCTCACGAGCATGTCCTTTTTACATATCTATATTGTATTTATTCCAGGTTTAGATGTTTTTTCTAACGAGGAACGTCTTTAATGGCTCTAAATTTCATTTGATTTTGTTTTCGATGTCTTTTCCCTTATTACTCACGTCTTAATCTTTATGTTCTAGTATCAATATTTATTAAATATGTTGGTTTACATCCCATTATTTTTTTCTTTCTTTTATTTTTTCTCTAATTTTCGCATGAAGATGCCATTTGTTAAATGCTTGCAGGAGGTACCTTTACACTTCTGGTATTTTGGGTTCCTAATTTTCTATTAGGCCTTAATGTTGGGCCTGCAAACCCAGCATTCACGTCATATACAAGGCGCAAATACTTATTTGTAAAATTAACAAAGGAAAATGCCTCATATTTTAAGGGGGGAAACAGATTTTTGAACAGATCTTATAATAATATGGGTGATTGTTAAAATTATTTTTTTTTAAAAAAATTACATTTCCAAATGGGAAAATAAAACATAATGAATAATCGAGTAATATTTAATGGAATCATTATTGTAAATGAAATGTTACATAATAGAAAAATAATTGTTCAACTTTTTTAGAATTTAATAAAACAAATATTCATTTGAGTAAGGTTATAAAAAATAAAAATTGTCATTCTTGTTTGGTACTCCTTCCATCCGATTTTCTTTGTCTCATTTAGGAAATAATGCATACAAAGAAAACTTAGTTGAATTATAAATTTGAAGTGTGACCTATATATTAATTTTAAAGAAAAAATTTACTTCAATACATTGCATTAGTTTTATACTATAATTCTAGTAAGTTGTGTTATAAATTGATATGTCTTCCACTTTTATGGTTCGAGAAAATTAAAAAAAAAAGTCTTGGGACAACATTTCAAACAAAAACTACTCCAATATTTCCAACTACATACTTTTTGTATTTCAATATTTGTATTTGTTTTAACTTATTTTTCTTTTTTATTTGAAATTTTAATAAAAATATATGAAATAGCTTGACTTTTGGACTATTCATTCTATATTAAAGCAAAAATTAAATAAATTCATTAATCCAAAATTCTATTACAAAGTTGACTATTACAAAAACACAGCTACCGATGATTCGAAAGTAAATATACTTTAATACTAAGTCATCGAACTCCAATGCTATCCAACTCAATTATTACACCGAACCCGAAAAACTTTATGTAATGAGATATATAACCCGAACAGAAACTAATCGATCTAACTAATATAGTCAAATAACATACACATATAAAAAAAGAGACAACCTAAATGATACGATACACGATACAAACACTTTCGATTCTAATCACGATTATTACAACCCAATGATTATGGTCTTGAATTTTTAGAAAATTGTCACTGCAACCCACTTACTCGGTCATACGTTCTGATTTTTATATATTCGCAATTCAGAATCTCAAAATTATCATCTAGAAGCGACATATACACAACAAATATCATTTCAAAATATATCATTCTTCAGCCCAAGTTTCGATATCAAATATCCACGTAACACACAAGCAAAAACACTAGAAAATGGATCGGAAACTTAACTAAAGCGTGATCATATTCGTATTAGCCTTTTGACTCACTAACAAATGTTTTCTTGAAAACCACACATGAAAGTCATAGGGACGAAATTTACAATATTGTCGATTTGTATTTATGAAACTCTACAAGTTCTAATAACAATGATGAGAAATACACATATGATCTATATATACTATTTTTGAAACTCTAATGCTCGACCTACATGTTATATGTGTTGAAATCTGATCTAAATTTTAGGAGCACTAGTCTAATTAAATTTTATATCCTTATCCTTATCAAATTTTAATCATTTTTTTATACTTCTAATAAATATATATTTTGTTTTATGATTTGTTTTAATAATTTATGTAAGAATTTTATATCATAACTATAATAAAAATAAAAATAGTCATTACTAGTAAAAGTTTTTGCATTTTTTTAAAATTTTTATTGCATTGTATTTCAATTATCATGGATAATACTTTTTATGTTTTTACATTATTTTATTATTGTTAAGATGTAGTATCTATCATGTTTAATAAGATAACATCATAAATATTCATTATCTTGTGAGTAAGTGAATGCAAAATAATTTGTAAGTTGTTGGGTATCATAATATGGATTCATGGTTTTATTGTGGGATAATTAGAATCAATTAAGTTTTTATCTTTGCAAGCCAATAAATTTATGATATTTTGTTGTGATTCGTCTAACTTGTTGGGCCTATCATCGAAATATATCTGAAATTATTAAAATTGTCATTAAGATATATATGTAAACTAAGTCTAGATCCATGTCCAAAAGGCTTTAAGGCCCAACTCATCAATATGGTTTCAAAGTTAATAAATAAAATAGAAATAGTATGAACACATTCTTTTCTATATATACATGCATAAAAAAATCTTAATTTCTTTCCCGTTTCAGTCACATTATTTTTTCTCTTTGCTCTTTCTCTTTCGGTCACCTCATTCATGAGTTCACAAATCCCAAATCGAGATTTAAACATATATTTCTCTCTTTAAGTCTGTAAAATTCATTTTCAATCAACGCCATATTGATTATGACGTATCATTTTTATCTCTTAATTAGTATTTGAAATTTAAACCAACGATCTTTTCCCAAAAGACCAATTATAAAAAAACTAATATTTATGGGTGTTTATATTCATCTTCGGTTGTTATTTTTGCTTATTGTTTATATTAAATAATGAAGAAAGTGCTCCATAAAGATTGAGAAAGGCGACGACTTGAAGGTATTATTTTGTAAATTTCTCATATGTTTATCGCTTTATTTGATGTAACTCTGTTTTTATTTTTTGATTAATATTTTATACTTGAGATTGCTATTAGATCTGATAGATAGTCGAACCTTTTTGAGCTTATATGATAGATAACAATTTTTTCTAGTCCGATTAAATATTATTACGTTCACTTGAATTTTTTTTTATTTTAAATTTTTAACTATTTCCGTATCTTTTATACCTCATATGTTATATAATATTGACTTGATTACTATTAGAGTAATTTTCTTTTACCGGTAGTGATATTATATGCATAATCACGTATCCGATGAACATTTAACTTCTTTCTAACTGTGTGGAAACTTTGTATGTCATATAGCCATCATGATCAGGTTCTTTCCCAAATTCAATGGAATACTCTAATCCGACTCTTTCTATCCTAAATTCAATGGGTTACTATAATCCTGCTCTTCCCAAAAGTGAAGAACATCATCATGGGCCATTCTCAAACAATCCAATTCTTAATCTTGGAGTTGGTAATGATATGAGTAATATTGGTCATCTTGGATTTGGTAATCACAAGAGTAATGGGGGTCAGTCTGGTGGAAGGAATGTTGGTCAATATGGTGGAAGCAATGTTGATCAGTCTGGTGGAAGTAATGTTGGTTAGCTTTTAAGTCGTTGGCCACGAGGACGTCCTCGTAAATATTGATCTAGAGAGCCTCATTCTCTATCAATTTAATTTTTTTTCCAATAATATTTAATGTAATAGTGATGTAGTGGTCTATCCATTTTTAGTCAGTGATATACTACATTCTAGTTGCTTATATTTTCAGTAATTTTGGAGATATTTGTATAAAAGTTTTACAACAAAATTTTTTATTTGATTCGAGTTTATGTTGGGATTTTCCTCACGAGCATGTCCTTTTTACATATCTATATTGTATTTATTCCAGGTTTAGATGTTTTTTCTAACAAGGAACGTCTTTAATGGCTCTAAATTTCATTTGATTTTGTTTTCGATGTCTTTCCCTTATTACTCACGTCTTAATCTTTATGTTCTAGTATCAATATTTATTAAATATGTTGGTTTACATCCCATTATTTTTTTCTTTCTTTTATTTTTTCTCTAATTTTCGCATGAAGATCCCATTTGTTAAATGCTTGCAGGAGGTACCATTACACTTCTAGTATTTTGGGTTCCTAATTTTCTATTGGGCCTTAATGTTGGGCTAGCAGACCCAGCATTCACGTCATATACAAGGCGCAACTACTTATTTGTAAAATTAACAAAGGAAAATTCCTCATATTTAAGGGGGGAAGTAGACTTTTGAACAAATCTTATAATAATATGGGTGATTGTTAAAATTATTATTTTTAAAAAAATTACATTTCCAAATGGGAAAATAAAACATAATGAATAATCGAGTAATATTTCATGGAATCATTATTGTAAATGAAATGTTACATATTAATAAAAATAATTGTTCAACTTTTTTAGAATTTAATAAAACACATATTCATCTGAGTAAGGTTATAAAAAATAAAAATTGTCATTCTTATTTGGTACTCCTTCCATCCGATTTTCTTTTTCTCATTTAGGAAATAATGCATACAAAGAAAACTTAGTTGAATTATAAATTTGAAGTGTGACCTATATATTAATTTCAAAGAAAAAATTTACTTCAATACGTTGCATTATTTTTATACTTTAATTCTAGTAAGTTGTGTTATAAATTGATATGTCTTCCACTTTTATGGTTCAAGAAAATTGAAAAAAAAGTCTTGGGACAGCATTTCAAACAAAAACTACTCCAATATTTCCAACTACATACTTTTTGTATTTCAATATTTGTATTTGTTTTACCTTATTTTTATTTTTTATTTGAATTTTTAATAAAAATATATGTAATAGCTTGAGTTTTGGACTATTCATTCTATATTAAAGCAAAAATTAAATAAATTCATTAATCCAAAATTCTATTACAAAGTTGACTATTACAAAAACACAGCTACCGATGATTCGAAAGTAAATATACTTTAATACTAAGTCATCGAACTCCTATGGTATCCAACTTAATTATTACACCGAACTCGAAAAACTGTATGTAATGAGATATATAACCCGAACGGAAACCAATCGATCTAACTAATATAGTCAAATAACCTACATGATACGATACACGATACGAACATTTTTGATTCTAATTACGATTATTACAACCCAATGATTATGCTCTTGAATTTTTAGAAAATTGTCACTACAACCCACTTACTCGGTCATACGTTCTGATTCTTATATATTCGCAATTCAGAATCTCAAAATTATCATCTAGAAGTGACATATACACAACAAATATCATTTCAAAATATATCATTCTTCAGCCCAAGTTTTGATATCAAATATACATGTAACACATAAGTGAAAACACTAGAAAATGGATCGGAAACTTAACTAAAGCCTGATCATATTCGTATTAGCCTTTTGACTCACTAACAAATGTTTTCTTGAAAACCACACATGAAAGTTATAGGGACGAAATACCACATTGTCGATTTGTATTTATAAAACTCTACAAGTTCTAATAACAATGATGAGAAATACACATATGATCTATATATACTATTTTTGAAATTCTAATCCTTGACCTACATGTTATATGTATTGAAATCTGATCTAAGTTTTAGGAGCACTAGTCTAATTAAATTTTATATCCTTATCCTTATCAAATTTTAATCATTTTTCTTTTATTCTTCTAATAAATATATAATTTGTTTTATGATTTGTTTTAATAACTTTATGTAAGAATTTTATATCATAACTATAATAAAAATAAAAACATTCATTACTAGTAAAAGTGTTTGCATTTTTTTACAATTTTTATTGCATTGTATTTCAATTATCATGGATAATACTTTTTATGTTTTTACATAATTTTATTATTGTTAAGATGTAGTATCTATCATGTTTAATAAGATAACATTATAAATATTCATTATCTTGTGAGTAAGTGAATGCAAAATAATTTGTAAGTTGTTGGGTATCATAATATGGATTCATGGTTTTATTGTGGGATAATTAGAATCAATTTAGTGTTTCTATTTGCAAGCCAATAAATTTATGATATTTTGTTGTGATTCGTCTAACTTGTTGGGCCTATCATCGAAATATATCCGAAATTATTAAAATCATCATTAAGATATACATGTAAACTAAGTCTAGATCCATGTCCAAAAGGCTTTAAGGCCCAACTCATCTATATGGTTTCGAAGTTAATAAATAAAATAGAAATAGTATGAACACATTCTTTTCTATATATACATGCATAAACAATCTTAATTTTTTACCCGTTTCAGTCATATTATTTTTTCTCTTTGCTCTTTCTCTTTCGGCCGCCTCATTTATGGGTTCACAAATCCCAAATCGAGATTTAAACATATATTTCTCTCTTTAAGTTTGTAAAATTTATTTTCAATCAACGCCATATTGATTATGAAGTATCATTTTTATCTCTTAATTAGTATTTGAAATTTAAACCAATGATCTTTTCCCAAAAGACCAATTATAAAAAAACTAATATTTATGAGTGTTTATATTCATCTTCGGTTGTTATTTTTGCTTATTGTTTATATTAAATAATGAAGAAAGAGCTCCATAAAGATTGAGAAAGGCGACGACTTGAAGGTATCATTTTGTAAATTTCTCATATGTTTATCGCTTTATTTGATGTAACTCTGTATTTATTTTTTGATTAACATTTTATTCTTAAGATTGCTATCACGTCTGATAGATAATCGAACCTTTTTAAGCTTGTATGATAGATAATCAATTTTTTCTGGTCCGATTAAATATTATCACGTTCATTTGGATTTTTTTTAGATTTTGAATTTTTAACTATTTTCGTACCTTCTATACCTCATATGTTATATAATATTGACTTGCTTACTATTAGAATAATTTTCTTTTACGGGTAGTGATATTATATGCATAATCATGTATCCAATGAACATTTAACTTCTTTTTAACTGTGTGGAAACTTTGTATGTCATATAGCCATCATGACCAAGTTTTTTCCCAAATTTAATGGAATACTCTGTTCCGACTCTTCCTATCCCAAATTCAATGGGTTACTATAATCCTGCTCTTCCCAACAGTGAAGAACATCACCCTCGGCAATTACCCTTCGAGTTGGTAATGACATGAGTAATTTTGGTCTTCTTGGATTTGGTAATCGCTTGAGTAATGGGGGTCAGTGTGGTGGAAGCAATGTTGGTCAATCTGGTGGAAGCAATGTGGATCAGTGTGGTGGAAGTAGTGTTGTTAGCTTTTAAATCGTTGGCCACGAGGACGTCCTTATAAAGATTGATTTACAGAGCTTCATTCTCTATCAGTCTAATTTATTTTCCAATAACATTTAATGTAATAGTGATGTAATGGTCTATCCGTTTCTAGTCAGTGATATACTACATTCTAGTTGCTTATATTTTCAGTAATTTTTATATTAAATTTTGGAGATATTTGTACAAAAGTTTTACAACAAAACTTTTTATTTGATTCGAGTTTATGTTGGGATTTTCCTCACGAGCATGTCCTTTTTACATATCTATATTATATTTATTTCAGGTTTAGATGTTTTTTCTAACGGGGAACGTCTTTAATGGCTCTAAATTTCATTTGATTTTATTTTAGATGTTTTTTCCTTTTTACGCACGTCTTAATCTTTTTGTTCTAGTATCAATATTTATTAAATATGTTGGTTTACATCCCATTAGTTTTTTCTTTCATCTCTTTTTTCTCTAATTTTCGCATGAAGATCCCATTTGTTAAATGCTTGCGAGAGGAACCTTTACACTTCTGGTATTTTGGATTCCTAATTTTCTATTGGGCCTTAATGTTGGGCGAGCAGGCCCAACATTCACGTCTTTTACAAGGCGCAACTACTTATTTGTAAAATTAACAAAGGAAAATACCTCATATTTAAGGGGGGAAATAGATTTTTGAACCGATCTTATAATAATATGGGTGATTGTTAAAATTATTTTTTAAAAAAAATTACATTTCCAAATGGGAAAATAAAACATAATGAATAATCGAGTAATATTTCATGGAATCATTATTGTAGATGAAATGTTGCATATTAGAAAAATAATTGTTCAACTTTTTTAGAATTTAATAAAACAAATATTCATTTGAGTAAGGTTATAAAAAATAAAAATTGTCATTCTTATTTTGTACTCCTTCCATCCGATTTTCTTTGTCTCATTTAGGAAATAATGCATACAAAGAAAACTTAGTTGAATTATAAATTTAAAGTGTTACCTATATATTAATTTCAAAGAAAAAATTTACTTCAATACATTGCATTACTATGCTATGTTTTTTATGATGCTAGCAAATTAGATTGTTGGGTACAAGAAAGAAGAATTATTTCAGATTTAAACAGGGCAAATCATCACAAGGAGGTGCCACTCTTCTATTTCCAAGTAATGGAAGCACCTCAGGTAAGTGAGGTAAGTTCATCTGTCCCTACTCTTCCAACCTCACAGATTTCTTTAAATTCTAGTGTTGCTATGACAACTGTGTCAATGACCCAACAGTTGCCTACCCAAGCTACCAAATCAACAAAAATTTCTAAATCCAAGTCAAAGAAAGCCCCTCTGGTATCTCTCAAAAGATGCCAGTTGCAAAATCTACCAAACCAAAAGAGGGGAGTGTGAAGGTGGGTAAGGTAGGTGAGGGACAGGGTGAACATAAAAGAAACCCTAAGGATAAGATTGAAGAGGTGAGTATTTTCCAGCCTAGCCACACTGCAGTTTCCCAACAAACTGTAGTGCTTAATAAGGATAAAAGCTCATTTCTAGTTGCTTCCTCCCAAAAGGATGTGACTATTGAACAAAGCTCTCAACCAAGAGCACAGGTCAAAAGGGTAAGGGACACAAGCTCACCCTAAACCTATGCTAGAAAGAAGAAATCAAAAACCATTGGGGATGCACAAGGCACACACACTATGCAAACTGGTGCTAAAGACATAGTCACTGCACCTTCACAAAGTCAGTTTGATGTCGCTCCAATAAATGTGGAGTCATAGCCAAAATATTTAGTAATAGAAGCACCCCAAACACCAAATTCTCCCATAAACTCTCTAGATGTGGACATGATCAACAAATCAAGTCCTAATTCCCCTTCTTTAACTCTGTTAGGGAAGCCAAAATCTAGTGCAGGTGAGCATCATCTTTTGGATGATTTGTTGGCTCACTTGCCAATTCTTTCAGGAACTGTTGAGCCATCTGTGCCAAAATTCTCATCAATCTGCATAGAGTCCACAATAGTTTCCACTCCAAACTCATTTATTCCTACTTTCTTGATGGATATTATTCATCCGTCGAGTAGTGATTGTATCCCGACGGATAAGCTTAACAGCAGTTATCCGTCGGCTAGCCAAACTACTACCCTGACGGATGTCTACTATCCGTCGAGTGTCTCTGCACAACTTCAAATTTCCTCAATTATCTCAAGTGCAGAAGACTTAGTGGTAGAACAATCACTTCTAGGATTGAGGGAAGGGAGTGAATATATGAGTGAGAGTCTGGGTTGCTCCCAGGAAAAAAGAGAGGAAAAGAGTGAAAATATGCAATGCAGTTCTTTAGGATTGGCAAAAGAGAGTGTGTGGAGTCCCACCTTAGATGGTGAAGGTGAGGGTGTGATGGTGGGGACCAAGGTGAGACCTTGATGCAAGAAAAGAGAGATTATGAGAGAAAAGAAGGTACTGAAGATACAAGGGAGGATGTTATTGTAAGTGAGTTAATGAATATCCAGGATGCAGACATGGAGGAACTATCTCAGCAACCTCAAGTTGTTATAGATTCCACCTCCCTTGATGCTGAGGCATTTACTCACCCTGTTTCAGCATATCAACATCTAGCTGAATAGAGCAATGATAATGCAGAAAGGATGCTTAACTTGGTTCATACCACACAGTCAATGCTAAGAGCTAAGGATGCCATCACAACTTTGCCCTCCAGAGCTGGTGATGTTGATTATGAGACTGGTAGTTCAGAAGAATTCTTTGGAGTTGAAGGTGGAGATAGTGAAGAAGAGCCATTGGACATGGGTGAGAAGTAGGCTCCAGTTCAAGATCAGGCATGCCATCTTGGACATTTTCAAAACACTGTGATGAACAATACTTCAAGAAAACCCTGATTCAACTCATAAATCAGACAAATTCTGCTCTTCAAACACCACAAATGCCAACAACAAAAAGCTCATTCAAGCACATCTTGCCTCTCTGCAACTACAACAAATTCAAGGTTTTCAACATGCTTGAGATGTCAACACTATCAAGGGTGATATTGATGAGATGAAAAACGCCATTTCTGACAAGACGGACTCTAAACTTCCAGAAGCTACAATGCTCGACATCAAGAGATAACTCAGGAAAAATTCCGATCTTGCCACAAAGATAGATGCCTTAGATACAAGAATGTCATCAATGGAAGCATCTCTAATAGCAATTCATCTACACCAAGCTCAACAGACAGACTTGCTTCAGAAACTGGTGGCTGCCCAGACCTCCTCCACTCAACTTGTTGATAACAAAAAGGGGGAGACAGAGGATTCTAGGAGTGAGGGGGAGCAAAAAGTGCTCAACATTGAAGTTAGCAAAGTAATTGTGCCTTCAATTACTTTCACCAAGCAACCTGCCAAAGACAACATTGATCTGATAAATGAAGCAGCAACCAATATAAGAGGAGCTGAAAAGGAGCAGTTGATTCCAATCAACTGGGAGAAAATTGATGAGGACATTCAAAAGAATTTTAGGCTAGCAAATAAGCCAGAAAAGTCAGCCATTCATCACTCTCAAGTTAGGCAAATCTCTGTGAATGAAATGAGCAAGAACTATCTGGAAAGAGGACATCCATCCTGCATCAAATCTCCAAAAGCTGAAATAATTTTGAAACCAAGGGTGAATTATCCAAAATCATCACTAAAGAACCCCTTGGACATAGTGTATGAGACACCTAAGCCAGATAAGAAGAAACTGTTGTCAAGATCTATTACCTTTTACAAGGATCCAGCTGATTCAGCTTTGAAAAGGAGAATTGCTAAAGTTTTCAGGAATGGTAAAGAAATATGTGTAGTGGCTGGACACCCTAAATTTACTAAAGCAAAGAGAGAATAAAAGGCAAGATTGAAGCAAAAAATAAAGCAAGCTGCTCTAGATGGGAAAAAGGTTAAACAAAGGAAAAAGCAAGTTGCTATCTTAGCCAAATTGCAAGCTGTGAAAACCACTCAACAAATCTCTGTCAAGCCATCTGAAATCACTGAATCTCAAGATCTAAAGAAGCAAAATGAACCACAACTGAAAAAGTCTCACAGATACGAGATATTGGCTAAAAGAACCAAAAGGAAATTGGACCTTGGTGATAAAGAATTAGAGGATCAATTTCCAAAGGAATCCACTCCAACTACAACTCAACCATCAAAATCCTAGGTGGTATTTGAAGATATTAAGGTGGTGGATCCCTACAGGCACATTAATGGTGAACCTATTGTGCCTAATGATGAACCAATAGACTGGGAAAGTCTACCAATTCCTGATTTCCATTTTCCAATCCTTGCCAAGCCAAAGAGAACAAAGTCAAGGGCAATCAAGAAAGTGAAGCTGTCACCTCTCAAATCCAAATCTCTAACCAAATCTCAATCCAAAGTCAACAAAGGAGATTACATATACATCTGTGACATCAAGGAATTCCCAGCTCTAAACCTCTATCTAGATGAACTGGAAGAAGTGAGAGGGATTGATGCTTACAGGAATCTACCTGAAAGGTTAGTGTTCAAGTACAAGGGAGGAAAAGAGATACAGTGGCCACTTTACAGGATCCTTCAAGAAAGCTAATCTATGCTGATTAAGGTTTATTCATCATTCAAGAAGAACTTTCGATTCGATGTTACAACAAGAAGACTTGTTCTTAAGAAGATTGAAGAACTGAGGAGTATTAGAGCCAAAGATGCACTCCCAAAGACACTTACTATTCCCTACACAGGAAGTAGAGGGAATCTAAGGCCCTACTGGCAGATGGAGTTCATGGATGACAAAGGAGTTAGAAGATTTTTCAGATTAGAAGACCAATTGAGCATCTCTAGCAATGAGACTCTTTTGGAAATGCAAGAAAAGCTAAATCTCTCAGAATCTGATGAACTGGAATTCCACAGACAGCTTCAAAATCAGAGAGAAGAAAATAACAAAGAGCTTGGGAAGAGATCAAGATCTTCAAGGAAATAGATTAATCTACTCAGGCTAGAGGAGCACTTTGAAAATGACTGTGAGCCAATCTTTGTACATTTTATTAATTGAAGCACTTTACAGTTTTATCTACTTTCCTCTTAAAATTTTAATTTTACGATGTTTTGTTATCATCAAGTTTCTCTTAATTTATGCCTATAATTCCATTAGACATAAATTGGGGGAAATTGTTGTGGATATGTTGTGACCTTGATAATTTAATTAAATAAACACCTTAGTAGATTTAACTTAGTGAAAAACGTAGCACTCGACGGATAAACAATTATAGTCCCGACAGATGACTCATTATAGTCCCGACGGATAATGAATTGTTATCCATCGAGTGAGTAGCTTATGTAATAATAAGTCTGTAGCACAAATCTGCATACATCTTTGTATGGATTCTGTAGTAGCATATAAGTCATGTTGGCTTTAATTAGATATGCATAATAGGTTGATTAATTGTACATAGATGATGTCTTATAATTCTGCATAAATGAAATGAAGTCAAGTGCCAGATTACTACTCGACGGATGATTAACAAAGCTACTCGACGGATGATCAACAAGACAACTCGACAGATGATCATGTACTCAACGGATGATCAATTGAAATACCGTTGACAGTGACAACACAGTCACATGCGTCGAGTGTATGCAAAACGAATGTGGAAGCCTATTCAACTGGGTTTTAGAGAACAAAGAAGCATTGCAATTTCCATGCTATTATGAAGATATTGAAAGATGCTGGAATAGAGTAATGAAGCAGCAGAGTATTAGACTTGATAGGTTTTGTTTTATTATCTTGTCTTATTACTTTGTAATTTTGGTGATATATAAACCAAGAAGTAGCAAATAGAACAACAAGACTGAGAACATTTTTCTCAGAGAAACATTTGTAAGTTGTATTCTTAGCATTTCTCTGAAAACTTAGTTGTTCATATTTGTAAACAGCTGTGAGCTAATTTAGCTACACAGAGTTCTCTTGATATAATATATATCTCTGGTGAATACATTCAAATCAACCAGAAAGTTTTTAAAGACTTGTGTTTTTAATTACTTGTGTTTTGATTTTACTAACTCCTTATTCCGCACTCTGCAAATCAAACACTTATATATTATTAAGATATAACATTTTAAAATTTGTAAAAAAGGTTTAAGAATTCCATTCAATCCCCCTTCTGTAATTCTTGTTGCATTGTTAGGGACTAACAACACTACTCCAATATTTCCAACTACATACTTTTTGTATTTCAATATTTGTATTTGTTTTAACTTATTTTTCTTTTTTAGTTGAAATTTAAATAAAAATATATGTAATAGCTCGACTTTTGGACTATTCATTCTATATTAAAGAAAAAATTAAATAAATTCATTAATCCAAAATTCTATTACAAAGTTGACTATTACAAAAACACAGCTATCGATGATTCGAAAGTAAATATACTTTAATACTAAGTCATCGAACTCGAATGCTATCCAACTCAATTATTACACCGAACCCGAAAAACTATATGTAATGAGATATATAACCCGAATGAAAACCAATCGATCTAACTAATATAGTCAAATAACATACACATATAAAAAAAGAGATAACCTACATGATACGATACATAATACGAACACTTTCAATTCTAATCACAATTATTACAACCCAATGATTATGGTCTTGAATTTTTAGAAAATTGTCACTACAACCCACTTACTCGGTCATACGTTTTGATTCTTATATATTCGCAATTCAGAATCTTAAAATTATCATCTAGAAGCGACATATACACAACAAATATCATTTCAAAATATATCATTCTTCAGCCCAAGTTTCGATATCGAATATACACGTAACACATAAGTGAAAACACTAGAAAATGGATCGGAAACTTAACTAAAGCCTGATCATATTCGTATTAGCCTTTTGACTAACTAACAAATATTTTCTTGAAAACCACACATGAAAGTTATAGTGACGAAATTCTAAGGATGAGGCTAGTGAAATCATTATCAATCACATAAGGCAAGTCAATAATCATGCTGATTTCAAAGTTAGAAGAATTAGGAGTGACAATGGAACTGAATTCAAGAATTCCACTATGAGAGCATTCTGTGAAGAAATATGGGATTATGCATGAGTTTTCTTTAGCAAGAACTCCACAACAAAATGGAGTAGTAGAAAGGAAGAACATATCACTTATTGAAGCTGCAAGGACAATGCTTGAAGAATCTAAGTTACCAACATATTTCTGGGTTGAAGCTATAAATACTACATGCCACACTCAGAATATTTCTCTAGTTAATCAAGTAAAATGCATGACTCCCTATCAATTGTTCAAGAACAAGAAGACAACTCTAAATTTTCTTCATGTCTTTGGCTGGAAATGTTATATCTTGAGAAATCAAACTGATCAGAATAGGAAGTTTGATGTTAAAGCAGATTTAAGGAATTTTTGTTGGATATGCTGTTCGTAAAGCATACAGAGTCTACAATCTGAGAACCAACATTGTTATGGAATCAATACATATTGTGTTTGATGATAAAAAGATTAAAGGACTACAAGATGGAGATTACCATGAGAGCCTCAAATTTGACAATGTGGAGATGGTTAGTGATGACAGTGATGATGAAAGTGATCAAGAAACTACTATTAAGGATAGTGCAGGAAAATCTACCTCCAATGAAGCTGTTAACTCAACATCCGTCGAGTTATAAAATACATCATCCGTCGGTAGACAACCTGCATCATCCGTCGAGAGACAACCAGCCTCATCCGTCGGTACTCAAAATTCACCATCCGTCGGGTTATCACAAAGAGCTGAAAGTCAGAATAGATCACTTTCAGAAAATTCCCCTCTCTCAAATCAAAGATCCATAAACTCAGTGGGAGTTTCAAACAATCAAAACTCAATCACATATCAAGACAACAATGAGGCCTCTTCATCTATAGTTAATCTACCTCAACAAAGGAAATGGACAAAGGATCATCCTTTTGAGCCTATCATAGGTGATATATCTTCTAGAGTTCAAAAAAGGAGAGCAACTCAAGAAGAATGCCTATACAGCAGCTTTCTTTCTAAGGAAGAACCAAAGAAGGTAGAAGAAGCTTTGTTGGATCCTGATTGGAGTTTAGCTATGCAGGAAGAGCTAAACCAATTTGAGAGGAATAAGGTATGGAAGCTGGTACCCAAGCCTAAAGGAAAGAAACCTATAGATACCAAGTGGGTATTCCGAAATAAGATGGATGAAAATGGCATAGTAGTCAGGAACCTGTCAATTTCTGGGAAACAAGCTTGTGTCCTGGTTCAGTAAAAATCAAAATTCAGTTTCTACTTCTACAGCTAAAGCTGAATATATTGCTGCTGGAAGTTGATGTGCACAGATTTTGTGGATGAAAAACCAATTGCTAGACTATAGTCTGCAAGTGGAAAAAATTCCCAATTTTAGTGATAATACAAGTGCAATTGGCATCACTGAAAATCCAGTACATCATTCAAGGACAAAGCACATAGACATCAAGTACCACTTCATAAGGGAACATGTAATGAATGGTACTGTGGAACTACATTTTGTTCCAAGTGAAAAGCAGCTTGCAGATATATTTACCAAGCCACTAGATGAATCTACCTTTTCAAGGTTGGTAAGTGAGTTAGGTATGCTAAATTATTCTTAAAATTTTAATAGATATTCTACAAGTTGTTATGCAAACAGAAATTTAATTCATTTTTCAGTCTTGGATGAAATTTTGGCTAAGTCAAAATTTACATCTCGACGGATGATCATTATCCACCGAGTTTGGTCATCCGTTGGTATACATTTTATTAATAAAATCAATTACTTTTATGAAATACTTTATGACTCGACGGATAACTGGTTTATTCTCATCACTCGAATTGTCTTATTCTTAGCTGTTGATTCTCTGAACATTATCCATCGAGTATACTTACAGTTCGTAAGCATAACACGACGGATAATTGAAGGAATTTTTACAGTTTATTTTTAAACGGCTATTTTGGGCAATTCTTATTGGTTACTTTATTTTACTTTATTATTTTTTATAGTTATTTTTAAGATAGTATAAAAGCTTAATTCTTTTCCATTACTTTTCTTTTATCATTCTCAAATCATCTGCTCTAAATTCTCTCTTTCTCAAAAGCAATTATCATCTCTATCTCTGCAATTTCCACTCTGTAACAATGGCACCAGTTGTCAAGATCATGTCACAAACTGGATTCATCTATGAGAAGAACAACTTTACGGCACCAGTATACAAGTGGATTCAACAGACTTGTGACTACCATAAAATGATGGATTTTGTGAAGAACTGCAAACTCAACTATGCCATGCTAGAATCATCCACCATCTTATGTAAGGTTGTTGAGGAAATGTAGTCAACTGCTCTATACAACTCAACTGATAAAACCATTACACTCACTATTAAAGGTAAGGAATTCTGTATCAATAGTGATGTTATTAAAGCATGTTTCAAAATTCCTGATAATACTGTGACCTCACCACACACAAAAACTGATATTGTTAATATGCTTAATTACATGAACTATGCACTCTCAACTTCTAAGTTAAGGGATATTAGGAGGTTGGGTCTTAGGAAAAAATGGAGTTTCATGTGTGATGTAGTTACCAAGATCTTTTCTGGTAAAATCAGTAATTTTGATTCTGTCAATATTTCTATGCTTAACATGCTTTACATGCTAGTTACATATAAGTTCTTTAATTTTAGTGATCTTGTTTTGATTGAGTTGGGGTTTAAATTAGGGGAGTTAAATAAGAGGGGTAAAAATAATTACTATGCTATGTTTTTCATGATGCTAGCTAACCACCTCTCTGAGGAAATTGTGCTTGAGAACCCAAACAACAAATTAGATTGTGGGGTTCAAGAAAGAAGAATTATTGCAGATTTAAACAGGGCAAACCATCACACGGAGGTGCCACTCTTCTATTTCCCTGTAATGGAAGCACGTCAGGTAAGTGAGGTAAGTTCATCTGTCCCTACTCTTCCAAACTAGTTGAATTCTAGTGTAGCTATGAAAACTGTGTCAATGACCCAACAGTTGCTTACCCAAGCTACCAAATCAACAAAAATTTCTAAATCCAAGTCAAAGAAAGCCCCTCTGGTATCTCTCAAAAGATGCCAGTTGCAAAATCCACCAAACCAAAAGAAGGGAGTGTGAAGGTGGGTAAAGTAGGTGAGGGACAGGGTGAACATAAAAGAAACCCTAAGGATAAGGTTGAAGAGGTGAGTATTTCCCAGCCTAGCCACACTGCAGTTTCCCAACAAACTATAGTGCTTAATAAGGATAAAAGCTCATTTCTAGTTGCTTCCTCCCAAAAGGATTTGACTATTGAATAAAGCTCTCAACCAAGAGCACATGCCAAAAGGGTAAGGGAGACAAGCTCACCCCAAACCTATGCTAGAAAGAAGAAATCAAAAACCATTGGGGATGCACAGGGCACACACACTGTGCAAACTGGTGCTAAAGACACAGTCACTGCACCTTCACAAAGTCAGTTTGATGTCGCTCTAATAAATGTGGAGTCACAGCCAAAATCTTTAGTAATAGAAGCACCCCAAACACCAAATTCTCCCACAAACTGTCTAGATGTGGACATGATCAACAAATCAAGTCCTAATTTCCCTTCTTTTACTCTGTTGGGGAAGCCAAAATCTAGTGCAAGTGAGCATCATCTTTTGGATGATTTGTTGGCTCACTTGCCAATTCTTTCAGGAACTGTTGAGACATCTGTGCCAAAATTCTCATCAATCTGCATAGAGTCCACAATAGTTTCCACTCCAAACTCATATATTCCTACTCTCTTGATGGATATTATTCATCCGTCGAGTAGTGATTGTATCCCGATGGATAAGCTTAACAGCAGTTATCCGTCGGCTAGCCAAACTACTACCCTGACGGATGTCTGCTATCCGTCGAGTGTCTCTGCACAACTTCAAATTTCCTCAATTATCTCAAGTGCAGAAGACTTAGTGGTAGAACAATCACTTCTAGGATTGAGGGAAGGGAGTGAATATATGAGTGAGAGTCTGGGTTGCTCCCAGGAAAAAGGAGAGGAAAAGAGTGAAAATATGCAATCCAGTTCTTGAGGATTGGCAAAAGAGAGTGTGTGGAGTCCCACCTTAGATGGTGAAGGCGAGGGTGTGAGGGTGGGGAGCCAAGGTGAGACCTTGATGCAAGAAAAGAGAGATTATGAGAGAAAAGCAGGTACTGAAGATATAAGGGAGGATGTTATTGTAAGTGAGTTAATGAATGTACAGGATGCAGACAGGGACGGACTATCTCAGCAACCTCAAGCTGTTATAGATTCCACCTCCCTTGGTGTTGAGGCATTTAAACACCCTGTTTCCGCATATCAACTTCTAGCTGAACAGGGAAATGACAATATAGAAAGGACGCTTAACTTGGTGCACACCACACAGTCAATGCTAAGACCTAAGGATGCCATCAAAGATTTTCCCTCTACAGCTGGTGATGTTGATTATGAGACTGGTGGTTGAGAAGAATTCTTTGGAGGTGAAGGTGGAGATAGTGAAGAAGAGCCATTGGACATAGGGGGAGAAGTAGGCTCCAGTTCAAGATCAGGCATGCCATCTTGAGCATTTTCAAAGCACTGTGATGAACACTACTTCAAGACAACCCTGATTCAACTCATAAATCAGACAAATTATGCTCTTCAAACCACCACAAATGCCAACACCAAAAAGTTCCTTCAAGCACATCTTGCCTCTCTGCAACTACAACAAATTTAAGGTTTTCAACATGCTCGAGATGTCAACACTAAACTTCCAGAAGCTACAATGCTTGACACCAAGAGACAACTCAGGAAAATTTTTGATCTTGCCACAAAGATAGATGCCTTAGATACAAGAATGTCAGCAATGAAAGCATCTCTAAAAGTAATTCATCTACACCAAGCTCGACAAACAGACTTGCTTCAGAAACTGGTGGCTGCACAGACCTCCTCCACTCAACTTGCTGATAACAAAAAGGGGGAGAAAGAGGATTCTAGGAGTGAGGGGTAGCAAAAAGTGCTCAAAGTTGAAGTTAGCAAAGTAATTGTGCCTTCAATTACTTTCCCCAAGCCACCAACCAAAGATAGTATTGATCTGATAAATGAAGCAGCAACCAATATAAGCGCAGCTGAAAAGGAGCAGTTGATTCCAATCAACTGGGAGAAAATTGATGAGGACATTCAAAAGAACTTTGGGCTAGCAAATAAGCCAGAAAAGTCAGCCATTCATCACTCTCAAGTTAGGCAAATCTCTGTGAATGAAATGAGCAAGAACTATCTGGAAAGAGGGCATCCATCCTGCATCAAATCTCCAAAAGCTAAAATAATTTTGAAGCCAAGGGTGAATTATCCAAAATCATCACTAAAGAACCCCTTGGACACAGTGTATGAGACACCTAAACCAAATGAGAAGAAACTGTTGTCAAGATCCATTGGCTTCTACAAGGATCCAACAGATTCAGCTTTGAAAAGGAGAATTGCTAAAGTTTTCAGGAATGGTAAGGAAATCTGTGTAGTGGCTGGACATCCTCAATTTGCTAAAGCAAAGAGAGACGAAAAGGCAAGATTGAAGTAAGAAAAGAAGCAAGCTGCTCTAGATGCTAAAAAGGTTAAACAAAGGAAATAGCAAGCTGCTATCTTAGCCAAATTGCAAGCTGTGAAAACCACTCAACAAATCTCTGCCAAGCCATCTGAAAACAATAAATCTCAAGATCTAAAGAAGCAAAATGAACCACAACATAAAAGTCTCACAGATACAAGGAATTGGCTAAAAGAACCAAAAGGAAATTGGACCTTGTCAATAAAAAATTGGAGGATCAATTTCCAAAGGAATCCACTCCAACTACAACTCAAGCATCAAAACCCTACCTGGTATTTGAAGATATTAAGGTGGTGGATCCCTACAGAAACATTCATGGTGAACCTATTGTGCCTAAGGATGAACCAATTGACTAGGAAAGTCTACCAATTCCTGATTTCCATTTTCCAATCCTTGCCAAGCCAAAGAGAACAAAGTCTAGGGCAGTCAAGAAAGTGAAGTTGTCACCTCTCAAATCCAAATCTCTAATCAAAGCTCAATCCAAAGTCAACAAAGGAGATTACATGTACATCTGTGACATAATGGAATTCTCAGATCTAAACCTCTATCTAGATGAATTGGAAGAAGTGAGAGGGATTGATGCTTACAGGAATCTACCTGAAAGGTTAGTGCTCAAGTACAAGGGAGGAAAAGAGATACAGTGGCCACTTCACGTGATCCTTCAAGATAGCCAATCTGTGTTGATTAAGGTTTATTCATCATTCAAGAAGAACTTTGGATTCAATGTTACAGCAAGAAGACTTGTTCTTAAGAAGATTGAAGAACTGAGCAGTATTAGAGCCAAAGATGCACTCCCAAAGACTCTTACTATTCCCTACACAGGAAGTAGAGTGCATCTAAGGCCCTACTGGTTGATGGAGTTCATGGATGACAAAGGAGTCAGAAGATTTTTCAGATTAGAAGACCAATGAGCAATTCTAGCAATGAGACTCTTTTGGAAATGCAAGAAAAACTAAATCTCTGAGAATCTGATGAACTGGAATTCCACAAATAGCTTCAAAATCAGATAGAAGAAAACAACAAAAAGCTTGGGAAGAGATCCAGATCTTCAAGGAAATAGATTAATCTGCTCAGGCTAGAAAGCGCACCTTAAAAATGACTGTGAGCCAATATTTGTACATTTTGTTAATTGAAGCACTTTAGAGTTTTATCTACTTTCCTCTTCAAGTTGTATTTTTAGGATGTTTTGTTATCAAGTTTCTCTTAATTTATGCCTACAATTCCAGTAGACATAAATTGGGAGATTGTTGTGGATATGTTATGACCTTGATGATTTCATTAATAAAATACCTTAGCAGATTTAACTTAGTGAAAAATGTAGCACTCGACGGATAGGCAATTATAGTCCCGATGGATGACTCATTATAGTCCCGACGGATAATGAATTGTTATCCATCGAGTGAGTAACTTATATAATAATAAGTCTGTAGCACATTTCTGCATATATCTTTGTATGGATTCTGTAGTAGCATATAAGTCTTGTTGACTTTAATTAGATATGTAGAATAGGTTGATTAATTGTACATAGATGATATTTTATAATTCTGCATAAATGAAATGAAGTCAAGTGCCAGATTGCTACTCGACGGATGATCAAGAAAGCTACTCGACGGATGATCAATAAGATAACTCGACGGATGATCATGTACTCAACGGATGATCAATTCAAATATCCGTTGACAGTGACAACACAGTCACATGCCTCAAGTGTATGCAAATGGAATGTGGAAGCCTATTCAACTGGGTTTTAGAAAACAAAGAAACATTGCCATTTACATGATATTATGAAGATATTCAAAGATGTTGGAATAGAGTAATGAAGCAGCAGGGTATTAGACTTGATAGATTTTGTTTTATTATCTTGTCTTATTACTTTGTAATCTTGGTGATATATAAACCAAGAAGTAGCAAATAGAACCACAAGACTAAAAACATTTTTCTCAGAGAAACAATTATAAGTTGTATTCTTAGCATTTCTCTGAAAACTTAGTTGTTCATATTTGTAAGCAGCTGTGAGCTAATTTAGTGACACGGAGTTCTCTTGATATAATACATATCTCTGGCGGATACATTCAAATCAACAAGAAAGTTTTTAAAGACTTGTGGTTTTAATTACTTGTGTTTTGATTTTACTAACTCCTTATTCCGCACTCTGCAAATCAAACACTTATATATTATTAAGATAAAACATTTTATAATTTGTGAAAAAGGTTCAAGAATTCCATTCAACCCCCCTTCTGTAATTCTTGTTGCATTGTTACGGACTAACAAAATTACTTCAATATTTCCAACTACATACTTTTTATATTTCAATATTTGTATTTGTTTAAATTATTTTGTTCAAGACAAATGCAAGAAGAGATATGCATGAAGAAGGAATTCTATGAAGAATGGAATACTTGGAAGAAAAGATAACTGATTGATATATTTTAAGAAGCATAATTATATTCCATATCGATTAGCGATTATCCTGTAATAGAGTTTAATAAAGTTTGTATTATGTTACTTGTGTTCTTTGAATTCGATTTGATTGTGCTATACACTGTATTCAACCCCCTTCTACAGTGTGTGTGACCTAACAAGTGGTATCAGAGCCTATCTGTTAACACACAAATAGTTTAAGATCCAAAAACAATCATGTCTGAAGCAAAAACTCCAACCAAGCCCACCAAAACTGAAGTACCCCCAAAGACTCAAATCCATAGTCGATATGAGGCTATTAGATTTCCCATACTGAAACCATCTGAATATCCCATATGGAAGGTGAGGATGACTATGTTTCTGGAAGCTACAGATCCAAAATATCTTGACAGAATCAATGAAGGACCTCACAAGCCAATAAAACTCGCTGTTGTAGTTGCAGGTGAAGCAGAAAGGTCTGTACCAAAGGAGAAGAGTGATTACACTGCTGAAGATATCGCATCAATTGCTAAGGATGCTAAGCTACGACACTTGCTGCATAGTGCCATTGATAATGTAATGTCAAACAGGATAATTAACTGCAAGACTGCAAAGGAGATATGGGATGCCTTGGAGACAAGATAACAGGGAACTGATTCGATTAAAAAGAACAGGAAGACTATACTCACTCAAGAGTATGAACACTTTGACTCAAAGCCTAATGAGTCATTGACTAATTTATATGACAGATTTGTCAAACACTTGAATGATTTGTCACTAGTTGATAAGGAGTATGATCTTGAAGATTCAAACCTTAAATTCCTGTTAGCTCTTCCTGAAAGTTGGGATTTGAAGGCCACCATTATAAGAGATAACTATAATCTTGAAGAAACAACTCTTGATGAAATTTATGGGATGTTTAAGACTCATGAACTTGAGATGGAACAAAGAAGTAAGAGGAAAGGAGGAAAGTCATGGACAGTTGCTCTTAAGGCTGAAGAAAAATCCCTCAAGGCAGCTACCTCAAGGAAAGGAAAGGGAAAAGCGCTCATCACAAAGTCTGATACTGAGTCATCAAGTTCTGATAGTGATGATGTCTCAGAAACTGAAAGCTTTCCTGAGATGGATGCTGATGAAGAGATGATGAAGCTGTGTGCTCTTATGGTGAAAGGGATCACAAGGATTGCATATAGAAAGTTCAGGAAGGGAAAGAAGTTTTCTAGGAAAGGTGCAAGTTCTGATAATAAGAATTTCAGAAAATCTGAATGCAAAGGAGGGAAGTCTGACAGAGGAGATTACACAAATGTCAAATGCTACAACTGTGGTGAGAAAGGCCACATATCTCCTGTATGCAAGAAAGTAAACAGTGACAAAGGCAAGGCTCTTGTCACAAAGAAGAAAAGCTGGACAGACACTTCAGATTCTGAAAGTGAGGTGAACTATGCATTGATGGCAAATGCTGATAGCAGTTCTAAAGCTGCTGAGTTAAAGGTACCTCAAACTACTTATGCCTTTCATACTGATGATATTAATGAGTTGAGAAGATATCTTAAAATCATGTTCATTAGTTATAGAGATCAAACTTTAACATGTGAAAGATTAACTTCTGAAAATCTTGCCTGTAAAAAGAGGAATGATTATTTAGAAAAAGAGTTAGTCATGTTCCATCAAACTCAGAAAAATAGAGATAATGCTTTCTATGTTAGGGATGAACTACTTAAAATGAATGAATCTCTAAAAACTAAGTTAGAAAAGGAAAGAGAGATTATCAGGACATTGACTAACTCTGGCAGAACAACTCAGAATTTGTTAAGTAGTGGAAACTGGAAAGAGGGCTTAGGTTATGCAGATGATAAGAATGATAAAGGAACTGTAGAAATGAAGCCTATAGTTATTAAAGAAAAGTCAAAGTTAAAACCTGTTAAGTTTGTAGCTGTAAAGTATGATACTGAGAAATCATAAGTTAAAGAGGATTTAACTTCTGACAAACTAAAACAGGAAAAGACAACTGAAGTTAACGTAGGCCTAATGACAAAGAAGCAGCTTATGTATAAGTTGAAAGATGTTAAGAGTGTAAACAAGGTAAAGTCACCTAGGAAAAATAGGAATGGAAAGGAAGGTGTGAATAAAAGCAATGATTATAAGCATGTTCCTAATGCTCCTAGAAAAACATGTTTTAACTGTGAAAGTTCTAACCATCTGGCTTCTTTTTGCAGGAAGAATAAGAATATAAACTCCTTACCTTCAAAGTCAGGAGTTAGGAGTCAGTCTGTTAGCTATAGGCCATAAAATCCTTATTTTCATTGTGGTAGTTTATGGCATTCCATTTATACTTGTAAGGAATATCATAGTTTGTACTATGATTATTATCAAATAAAACCTTCTTTAAAGAAAGTTAGCATTGTTCCTTCTAGTGTAAGTTTTGATACAAAGTCTGATAGTGTAAATGCTGATAAGAAAAATGTTAACATAAACTCTGATGATAAATCCGCTGTAAATGTTAACAAATTTAATAAGGCCAAAGGATCCAAGAAAGTATGGGTCCTTAAAACTAATCATTAATGGTCTTTGTGATTGCAGGGCAATAGGAAAAATATCATAGTTCTGGACAGTGGATGTTCATGACATATGACTGGAAATAAAGCCCTACTATCAGACTTTGTGGAGAAAGTTGGCCCAAGTGTTTTTTATGGAGATGGCAACATTGGAAAAACACTGGGATATGGCAATATCAATTTTGGGAATATCATCATTAAAGAAGTAGCTCCGGTCTCAGGACTTAAACACAATATGCTGAGTGTTAGTCAAATTTGTGACAGAGGTTATCATGTCGATTTCTTTGAAGAACACTGTGAAGTTGTAAGCAAATCTACAGGCAAAGTTGTTCTGAAAGGATACAGGCATGGTAACATTTATGAAGCCAAGCTTTCAACAAGTACTGATGGTTCTGCAATCTATCTATTAAGTAGAGCATCAATTGAAGAGAGATGGAATTAGCACAAGAAACTCTCTCATTTAAATTTCAACAATATAAATGAATTAGTCAAGAAAGATCTTGTGAGAGGACTGCTAAAATCAGTATTTGCTCCTGATGGCCTTTGTGATTCATGTCAGAAGGCAAAACAAAGAAAATCTTCATTCAAGAGCAAGACTGAATCATCAATTCTTGAGCCTTATCACCTACTACATGTAGATCTATTTGGTCTAGTGAATGTCATGACTATTGCAAAGAAAAAATATGTTATGGTCATAGTGGATGAGTTCACCAGATACACATGGGTATATTTCTTGCACACAAAAAGTGAAACGGCATCTATCTTGATTGATCATGTCAAGCAATTGGATAAATTGGTCAAAGATTCTGTTATTGAAACTGTGGTGAATACACCAAAGGAAGATGCACCTATGCAGGGGGAGCATACTGAAGAAACAACCACATCTCAAGAAGCAACAGAACAAACAACTGGCTCTTCAAGTTCTGATTTATCAAGTTTTGATAAGCCAAGTTCTGATAGTTCAAATAACTTAAATTTTGAAGGATCCAACTCAGAGAGCATAGTATCAGGGGGAGCATCAGAAAATGTTGATAAAGATAGCATGGATCATGGGGGAGCATCCAATTCTAGAGAAAACCTTCCATCTGCAAGGAAGTGGACTAAATCACATACACCTGACTTAAATTATTAGAAATCCTGATGCAGGTGTCAGAACTAGAACATCTACTTCAAGTGAATGTCTCTATAATTATTTTCTTTCTCAGACTGAACCAAAGAAAGTGGAAGAAGCTCTTCAAGATGTTGATTGGGTGCAAGCAATGCAGGAAGAATTAAATGAATTTAAAAGAAAAAAAGTCTAGACCCTAGTGCCTAGACCAAAGAACAGATCTGTTGTTGGTACAAAGTGGGTGTTCATAAATAAAACTGATAGTGATGGCATAATTACAAGGAATAAAGAAAGGCTGGTTGCAAAAGGATATTCTCAACAAGAGGGAATTGATTATTATGAAACATTTGCACCAGTTGCTAGATTGGAAGCCATAAGGATATTTTTGGTTTATGCTGCTCACAAGAAGTTTACTGTCTTTCAAATGGATGTGAAAAGTGCTTTTCTCAATGGAGAATTGGAAAAGGAAGTATATGTTGAACAACCTCCAGGCTTTGTAGATTCTAAATTTCCAAATCATGTCTACAGGCTTGATAAAGCACTTTATGGCCTTAAGCAAGCTCCAAGAGCATGGTATGAGACTTTAGCTCAGTTTCTTCTAGAAAGTGGATTTAACAGAGGAACTATTGACAAAACACTGTTCTACCTCAACCATGGAAAGGACTTACTTTTGGTGCAGATATATGTTGATGATATCATTTTTGGTTCTACAAATGACAGACTTCGAAAGAAGTTTGCCAAACTGATGCAGTCAAGATATCAAATAAGTATGATGGGGGAACTTAGCTATTTTCTGGGCCTTCAAGTCAAACAGAATGAAGAAGCCACTTTTATTTGTCTAACCAAGTACACCAGAAATTTGCTAAAGAAATTTGGAATGCATGATTGTTCAAGTGCATCCACTCCCATGGCCACTGCAACAAAATTGGATAAGGAAACTGGTAAATCAGCAGATATTACTGATTATAGAGGTATGATTGGCTCTCTACTCTATCTAACTACTAGTAGACCTGATATCATGTATGCTACCTATTTTTTGTGCAAGATTTCAAGCAGATCCAAGAGAACCTCACTTAACAGCTGTGAAAAGAATTTTCAAGTATCTTAAGGGAACAACTGATCTGGGATAGTGGTATCCTAGAGAATCAGATTTTAAACTAATAGGTTACTCAGATGCAGATTTTGCAGGATGCAAAATTGACAGGAAAAGCACAAGTGGAAGCTGCCAATTTCTTGGAGGCAGATTGGTTTCTTGGTTTAGCAAGGAACAAAAGTCAATTTCCATATCAACTGCAGAAGCAGAGTATATTGCTGCATGAAGCTGTTGTGCACAAATTCTTTGGATGAAGAATCAGTTACTGGATTATGGGTTAACATATTTTAAAATCCCTATTTACTGTGATAATCAAAGTGCTATTGCTATGACAGGTAATCCAGTTCAACGCTCAATGACAAAGTACATCAGAATTAGGTACCACTTCATAAGGGAACATATGGATGAAGGTACAATGGAATTGCACTTTGTTCCCACAGATCAACAACTAGCGGATATCTTCACAACACCACTGTCTGAAGCTACTTTTACAACATTGGTAAATGAACTTGGCATGGTTTCAGGTTCTTTCTCTAAATATGCTCAGTTTTTGTTCTGATGCATCAGATTTTATGATCAGTATTTACAGATATTACTATCTTTGTGTATTTTGTGCTTAATTGAAAATTGCTTAAGTACTGATTATTGTCCGATGTGAATTTCTAAACTCTGATAGTAATATGAATATTTATGTGATTATTCAATTCAATAAAGATAATTGTGCAAGATGATAACCTAGTAGTCTTTAATATACTAAAGATCCCATATTTGAAGTAATTTTTTATGTGGAAATCTTTTAACACAAGCAAATTCTGATATTGAGCTTAGTTAAGTTTACTTTGTGTATCTTATTACTAAGTCAAAAACTAGAATATTGCTTCTTATCTGTTAAGTTATGATGTTAGTAAATCTAGTGGATGTACTAAATGCTGATAAGCCTCACTTATCAAAAGAAAAAAAAAAAGAAAAGAAATAAAAAAATCAGGTACTCCTTTGAGATCTAGAGTAAAAATGTGGAAGGGAAGACCCAAGTGCATTGCTGGTATTAAGTAATATGCATCAAAAAAGCAAAATAAATATTTTTCTTGGTGACTTTTCACACTCTATGATTACTGGAGAAATACTCTGATAATAGCATAAATTCTGATAAGCAGTCGTGACTAACTTACGCTGAGAAGCCACTGTAAAATGGAATTCCAAAAGATGCATAAAATGAGCACAAAACAGTTGAGGTGGACTCATGCATGAACTCATTCTAAAGTAGACTTCAGAAATCATGACAGATTTTGAGTAAAGTTCTTAGTTATGCCTTATTTCTAAGATGTACTGAAGTAAATCAGACTTTAATCTTTATCTGATATTTAGCTTACTGCACACACATACACTCTATATGAATGATGAAAATTATTGTGGTGATAAATGTTGTTTTAGATGAATGTTTAAGTGTCAGTTGCATAAATTATGAGGACAAGTTCTGATGGAAGTTTTGATGATTATGTTCTAAAGAAACGAAATAAAAATTTGTGTGAAGAATTACAAAAATAGGCATTCACTTTTCAAGTTAAGAAATCATGTTCTGATGATTGTTAAGTTCTGATATAAGTCTAAGTTATGTTATTTAACTCTGATTCTTTACTTGATTATTTGTGATTACAATATGAAACAGTCTTATTTAAAATCAGAATATGTTTGGGTGAGATATTACCATTCAACATAATTTGGGTTAGTGGTACACGTCTATGCACAGTAATTTTTACTTGTTTTGTGTGCGCATTAAATCCTGTTTTAAACTTCCAATGGCTGTTTTTATTCTCATCAGTCTAGGGAGACGAGGTAGAATTATTTCTACCTATAACTATTCAATTTTCCTTGTGTCTCTTGGTATTTTATTGGCTATATAAACCAACACCTCATTCCAGCAAACACATCTCTCATTTTCTCTCAAACTCTCAAACTCATTTCTTTTTCACTCATCACAAACATGGTTCACTTTAACTTAGTTCTGAACTATGACACTTTCACTATCAACTTGAGGTGTCCTGAATGGCAGCAGGAATGGCATGTCACTGCCATTCCTGATGATGTCTGGGACTCAGTTCCCCAAGAGGTCCTCACAGACCTCTTGTTCTTCTACATGGGCTACCATCGCCATCTTGAGCATCTGGAAGAGGAACGGAGGGAAGCTCTCCGACAGCATGAGCGAATCATTCGTCTCGCTGTTCTTTTTGTTGAGAGTAGGAAGAAGAAATAATTGTAGCTTAGGACAATCTTGTACTTTTGAGCTTATAATTTAAATTTTATGAAATGTATTTGCTCAATATATTAATAGAATTCTATATTTATGCAAGATTTTGTCTCTGAGTCATTTGATATTCTGATAACATTTTAAATCCTGATACTAACCATATTCTGATGACCTTTTTAGCTCCGATGTAAATCAAGTTCTAATTCTGACGTGAAAGTATTTGTTTACTTGGTTTATTAATGGTCATTCTCTCATTAGTTATAATTTTACAGAATATTGGTAAGGCAATAATAATTTTAAGTAGGAACAGTTTTTACAATTTAAAATAAAAACTGAAAAACCTTGACTAATTGGATTTCTTGGTCAGTGGAATGGTTTTTCCTTGAAAAACTGTATGTGATAAGTAATGATTACTGAATACCCGTGCCCATTAATTATCTTTTACTGCTGCATGTCTGACAGGTGTCTCAACGGTTACTTTTACTACCGTGTATAAGTAAAAGAGAGAAAAGATTATAATATCTTTTATTTACTTTCATATTTTATCTCTCTCTTTTTACTTTTATTCTCTCTCATCTACTGACAATTTTTTATACAGACATTTTCTCAAACACCTTACAGGCAATTCTCTTTCTCACAAATTCTCATGGCATCTAAGGACATAATTTTCGATGGAGCTACGTTTGTTCCTAATAACTTGTCTACTGTTCTTAGAAAGTCAGAAGCACCCTCCGAACTTCACTTCATTCAGGACTTTCTTGCTAGTTCTGATATTGGGTATGCTCTGACTGAACCCGAAGCAGTCTCTAGTACTCAAGTACTGGAGTTCTGGAGAAGCGTAGTATATGATGATGGTGGTGTTCAAGGGTCCCCAAGTACTATTTTTTCATCAGGGGAGGATGAGTATGTTGTGACATTGTCTACGGTTCACCAAGCACTGCAGCTACCTGAGAACTGTGTTTATTCTACTATTGACAAGCCAGTTCTTCAAATCATGATGGCCAGTCTGGGATATAAAAGGACATTGGCAAAGCTGGGCCAGTTGAAGAGATCTTTCATAAGGAGGGAATGGAGTTTTTTCTTTGATTGCATAACTAAAGCTTTTGCAAACAAATGTTCCAATTTTGATGCAAATCCCATATTCAGCCAACAAATCGGGTATGCTCTTATAAATCGAACTGATTTTGACTATGCAAGTGATGTTTTAGGTTTTAATGGGGACAAAATGCATGAAGATAGATCTACCATTTATTTTGCAAGATTCTGTCAGATTATTTATAGTTTCTGTTGTGATAATAAGCCCTAAGGTTATGGTGAATTAATTTTATCATTCAGAATAGCTAAAAGAGCTTTTACTGACTTATTATCTACTGATAATAAGAAGGTTGTGTTAAGACCCCTCTTAATTCCTTTATTTTTTAAACAAGCCTTAATAACCTATGATCCTGTTAAGTACACTGCATTATATCCTGATGTTCAACCACCTGAACCTCATCCATCAGCACCTATCACCTCCACTCAACCTCCACAAACTTCTCAACCTCAAACTTCAGAACCTACAATGCAGCCTTCATCTTCCAAACCTAAGAGGACTAAGAAAGTACCTCTAACACAACAGAAGAGAAGGAGATTCATTCTGCGAGATGAATCAGATGCTGAGGAACAGGTTCTTGTATCAGAACCTGTTAAAGAAGCTGAGAAGGTTTCTTCTCAGAATGATGTTGATATTGGGAGTTCTAGGCCACTAAAAAGGTTTAGAAAGTGTAATTCTAATGATATAGCTCCTAAAGTCTCATTAAAAGCTAAAAGATTCAAAATATTGGCAAAAAGTCCTGAAAATTCTGGCAAAGGAATGGAAGCAGCAGCTAAGGATGGGGATCAGGAATCTCTGATCTCACAAGACTCTGTTGAAGCTCATAATTCTCCTAGACCCTCATGCAACTCATCACTCTCCACTACATGAGCCAGAAACTACTTACATTCCTACACCTCCAGGAAATGCTGATACCTAGGGACCGAGTGATGAAATTGACATTCATAACTTGGAAGTGCCTCAGGTTTTGTATCTAAAAGCTCCACCAACTCAAGTCACTCCAACAATAACACCAATTCCTGATACTGATTTTAATCCAGAATTGCCTACAACACCTTCTCTGCATCTAGATATTGAAGATCAGATTAAAGGTGAGCATTAGAATATGGATGTTGATCAGAACATAGTTCGAGATCAGCCCTTAGAGGGTGATTTTGAAGCCTCCATAGCTTCTCATATTGTTCTTTTATCAGAAGATGCTGAAGCTGTTGACTCTGTAAGTTCTGATGCTGCAAATGTTGATGCTACTGGTAATGCTGCTACAAATTTAGATGCTGATGCAGCTGGTCCTTCTGGATATGCACCTCTACAAGCTTCTTCGAAATCTGAGATAGTCAAAAAGTTTGTTACAGAGGAAGCACCAGTACCTTGGAGTGAAACTCCTAGAGGATATGAGTGGACTAAGGAGTGGAACACAATTACCATTGTTCCAACTGAAAGAATTCTTTCTGAGCACTTGGCAAAAGCTGATGAGATGCTAGTTAATGATGATTTCAAGACACATCTGAGAGTTACTGCATTGAGTACTAGACACCTTCAAGGTCAACACTCAACAACTCATGCCGAGGTGCATAAAATTCAAGAAGCTTTACTCAAGCAAGAAATGACTATGAAACATGAAAAGAAAAACTTTTTCAAACCTTCCTTTGACATAATTGCCAACATTGAGAAGACTCAAGAGAAGCAACAGGCTCATATTGCTGATATTATTAAGAATCAAGCTACTCAGAAATCCAATCCTCAGTGGAATTGCTTGTCTCTCTTCTTTTACCTGCTGATGCCAAAAAGGGGGAGAAAGTAATTAAGTCCAAATGCAAACCTGATAAGACACTGAAGAAAAAGGATGATGGTAATGACCCGGGAAAATCTGGAATGGGTGGAGGTCGTGGTCAAGGTGGAGGTCTTTCATCAAGTAGAGCTGGAACTACAAGTCATAGAACAAGTTCTGATACTGGGAGAAGAATAACTTCTAATACTGGTAAAAGGATAAGTTCTAATGAATTTTTGGAACTTGATGAAGAAATTTCAAGACAGTTATTTCTGAAAGAAAATACGGGAATGGACTATGAGAGTCTAATGGAAGAAGAAGCTAGACTTAATTTAGAAAAAGTAAACTCCAAATCTGAAGCTTCTGTTATTAAAAAGAAACTTCCTACGGCTAAAGGCATTGTGATAAAAGAAAGGACAAATCATATGGCAATCAAGGACAAATCACAATTGAAGATAGATCCAAGGTCCAATGGCAAAGAAAAAGTTAGTGAACCTGTAAAGGTTTATGTGCCTCTTATGGATGAAGAAATTTCTGATGAAAATGCTAATCTTACTCTGACTTCAAGGAAGATTTCTAAGACAACCTCTGGCATGGCTCAAGTTGTTCAGAGTCAAGATATAGCTAGTTCTAATATAACAATGAAGCAAGCAACCTCTGACATAGCTCAAGTTGGCTTGATATAAGAAGATAAGTCAATGGAAACCTCTGGCATTTCTCATGTTAAATCCTCAAAGTTACTCCTACCAGGATTCACTAAAGTCAAACAGACTCAACCTTTGAAGACTGCAGCAAGTGGTTTTGAAGCAAGAGTGGTTACTGGAAAGGAAGCAAGAGATAAATCTGGATTGGGTAGTGCTGATGAAAGAAGAGTGCAGAACACAACCAATTATCCAACTTCCTTAAGTGAACCAGTTATTGGAGCAACTCCTGAAAGATTGAATCAACTAGAATCTGTACATATGGTCTACCATACATTCTTGAAAGAACACATCTTGTTATATTTCATGATAGATGGAAGGGTTTACCATATAAGGGAAAATGCTATACCACTGAAGTATTTTGAGGAATTAGAACATGTTTTATTCTTACTTCAAGTGAATGACAGAATAACAGAAAGTGCTGCAAATTATTTGAAGACTCAAATTCAGAGACAAAAGAAGCTCTATTATGTAAAGTCTGATAGCACATACTGTCCCAAGTACAGAGATCACAAGGGTGATATTGTTGATATGAAGCCTAATACTGCAAAGATCAAAACATATCTTTGGATTAAGGGACTTGAATTCAATCTAGAGTCTGACAAATCCAATGTCATTAGACTAGATCAGGAGTTGAGAAAAACAAAAATTAATGATCTCAGATATGCTATCTTCCAAACTGGTGAAGATACTGCAGAGCTTAAAGATGCTAAAAGAAGAATGATTGATGAACTCAGATATGCTGAGAGATGTTTGTTAAAGAACTATGTCAGAACAACTCCTGATATCGAAGAGATCAGAAAGTAAAGCCAAGTCAAGATCTATAACTGCTCAAATTCTGATATGTATACAGACTAAAGTTGTTATCAGAAGTTAAAGTTGGTAAAGCTTTAAGGACTGTAAGTTGTAGTTATCTAGTCAAATTTTCATGCATTTGTACTTAATATTTTTGACATCATCAAATATCTGTTAAACTTGTATATTATGCTAATTTACAAGTTGGGGGAGATTGTTAGATATATTTGATAATGTCATGTCTAATATGATTTGTGTTTAGTTTTCAGATCTTACTTAAACAGGACAAATCAGTACTTAACTGAAATCAGCACTTATACTGAAGTCAGAACTTAAGTTATCAGTACTTAAGGTTCAGGAGATATTTATCAGAAGATAATATCAGGACTTAAAGGAAACTTTTAGATAAGGAAGGCGGCTGATTGAAAGGAAAGAAGATCAAGACAAACGCAAGAAGAGATATGCATGAAGAAGGAATTCTATGAAGAATGGAATACTTGAAAGAAAAGATAACTGATTGACATATTTTAGGAAGCAGAATTATATTCCATATCAATTAGCGATTATCTTGTAACTGTGTAGTATATAAACACAGACATAGGGTTTACACTAGAAGTGTTATCATTATCGAGAATATTATTCATTGTAACCCTAGCAGCTCTCGTGATATTTGTTCATCACTGAGAGAGGACAGTTCTACATTGTAACAGAGTTTAATAAAGTTTCTTTTATGTTACTTGTGTTCTTTGAATTTGATTTGATTGTGCTATACACCGTATTCAACCCCCTTCAACAGTGTGTATAACCTAACATGATACACGATACGAACACTTTCGATTCTAATCACAATTATTACAACCCAGTGATTATGGTCTTGAATTTTTAGAAAATTGTCACTACAACCCACTTACTCCGTCATACGTTCTGATTCTTATATATTCGCAATTCAGAATCTCAAAATTATCATCTAGAAGCGACATATACACAACAAATATTATTTCAAAATATATCATTCTTCAACCCAAGTTTTGATATCGAATATACACATAACACACAAGTGAAAAGACTAGAAAATAGATCGGATCTTAACTAAAGCTGATCATATTCGTATTAGCCTTTTGACTAACTAACAAATGTTTTCTTGAAAACCACACATGAAAGTTATAGGGACAAAATTTACCACATTGCCGATTTGTATTTATAAAACTCTACAAGTTCTAATTACAATGATGAGAAATATACATATGATCTAGATATAGTATTTTTGAAACTCTAATCCCTGACCTACATGTTATATATACTAAAATCTGATCTAAATTTTAGGCGTACTAGTCTAATTAAATTTTATATCCTTATCCTTATCAAATTTTAATCATTTTTCTTTTATTCTTCTAATAAATATATAATTTGTTTTATGATTTGTTTTAATAACTTTATGTAAGAATTTTATATCATAAATATAATAAAAATAAAAACAGTCATTACTAGTAAAAGTTTTTGCATTTTTTTACAATTTTTATTGCATTATATTTCAATTATCATGGATAATACTTTTTATGTTTTTACTTTATTTTATTATTGTTAAGATGTAGTATCTATCACGTTTAATAAGATAACATCATAAATATTCATTATCTTGTGAGTAAGTGAATGCAAAATAATTTGTAAGTTGTTGGGTATCATAATATGGATTCATGGTTTTATTGTGGGATAATTAGAATCAATTCAGTGTTTCTATTTGCAAGCCAATAAATTTATGATATTTTGTTGTGATTCGTCTAAATTGTTGGGCCTATCATCGAAATATTTCGGAAATTATTAAAATTGTCATTAAGATATACATGTAAACTAAGTCTAGATCCATGTCCAAAAGGCTTTAAGGCCCAACTCATCTATATGTTTTCGAAGTAAATAAATAAAATAGAAAATGTATGAACACATTCTTTTCTATATATACATGCGTAAACAAATCTTAATTTCTTACCCGTTTCGGTCACATTATTTTTTCTCTTTGCTCTTTCTCTTTCGGCTGCCTCATTTATGAGTTCACAAATCCCAAATCGAGATCCAAACATATATTTCTCTCTTTAAGATTGTAAAATTTATTTTCAATCAACACCATATTGATTATGATGTATCATTTTTATCTCTTAATTAGTATTTGAAATTTTTACCAACAATCTTTTCCCAAAAGACCAATTATAAAAAACTAATATTTATGGGTGTTTATATTCATCTTCGGTTGTTATTTTTGCTTATTGTTTATATTAAATAATGAAGAAAGTGCTCCATAAAGATTGAGAAAGGCGACGACTTGAAGGTATCATTTTGTAAATTTCTCATATGTTTATCGATTTATTTGATGTAACTCTGTATTTATTTTTTGAATAACATTTTATTCTTAAGATTTCTATCATGTCTAACAGATAATCGAACCTTTTTAAGCTTATATGATAGATAATCAATTTTTTCTGGTCCGATTAAATATTATTACGTTCATTTGGATTTTTTTTAGATTTTGAATTTTTAACTATTTTCGTACCTTCTATACCTCATATGTTATATAATATTGACTTGCTTACTATTAGAATAATTTTCTTTTACGGGTAGTGATATTATATGTATAATCATGTATCCGATGAACATTTAACTTCTTTCTAACTGTGTGGTAACTTTGTATGTCATATAGCCATCATGACCACGTTCTTTTCCCAAATTTAATGAAATACTCTGATCCGACTCTTCCTATCCCAAATTCAATGGGTTACTATAATCCTGCTCTTCCCAACAGTGAAGAACATCATCCTCGGCCATTCTCAAACAATCGAATTCTTAATCTTGGAGCTGCTAATGACATGAGTAATTTTGGTCATCTTGGATTTGGTAATCGCTTGAGTAATGGGGGTCAGTCTGGTGGAAGCAATGTTGGTCAATCTGGTGGAAGCAATGTTGATCAGTCTGGTGGAAGTAGTGTTGGTTAGTTTTTAAATCATTGGCCACGAGGACGTCCTCGTAAAGATTGATTTACAGAGCTTCATTCTCTAACAATTTAATTTATTTTCCAATAATATTTAATGTAATAGTGATGTAATGGTCTATCCGTTTCTACTCAGTGATATACTACATTCTAGTTGTTTATATTTCCAGTAATTTTTATATTTAATTTTGGAGATATTTATATAAAAGTTTTACAATAAAACTTTTTATTTGATTCGATTTTTTGTTGGGATTTTCCTCACGAGCATATCCTTTTTTACATATCTATATTCTATTTATTTCAGGTCTATATGTTTTTTCTAATGGGAAACGTTTTTAATGGCTCTAAATTTCATTTGAGTTTGTTTTAGAAGTTTTTCTCTTATTACGCACGTCTTAATCTTTTTGTTCTAGTATCAACATTTATTAAATATGTTGGTTTACATCCCATTATTTTTTTCTTTCTTTTCTTTTTTCTCTTATTTTTGCATGAAGATCCCATTTGTTAAATTCTTGAAGGACGTACCTTTGCACTTCTAGTATTTTGGGTTCTTAATTTCCTATCATGCCTTAATGTTGGGCCAGCAGGCTAGCATTCACGTCATTTGCAAAGCGCAACTACTTATTTGTAAAATTAACAAAAGAAAATACCTCATACGTAAGGGAGAAAATAGATTTTTGAACAGATCTTAAAATAATATGAGTGATTGTTAAATTTAATTTTTTTTAAAAAAAATTACATTTCCAAATGGGAAAATAAAACATAATGAATAATCGAGTAATATTTCATGGAATCATTATTGTAAATGAAATATAACATATTAGAAAAATAATTGTTCAACTTTTTTAGAATTTAATAAAACAAATATTCATTTGAGTATGGTTATAAAAATTAAAATTGGCATTCTTATTTGGTACTCCTTCCATCCGATTTTCTTCATCTCATTTAGGAAATAATTCATACTAAGAAAACATAGTTCAATTATAATTTTGAAGTGTTACCTATATATTAATTTCAAAGAAAAAATTTACTTCAATATATTGCATTAGTTTTATACTATAATTCTAGTAAGTTGTGTTATACATTGATATGTCTTCCACTTTTTTGGTTCAAGAAAATTGAAAAAAAAATCTCGGGACACTATTTCAAAAAAAAAACTACTCCAATATTTCCAACTACCTACTTTTTGTATTTCAATATTTGTATTTCTTTTAACTTATTTTTCTTTTTTATTTGAAATTTTAATAAAAATATATGTAATAGCTTGACTTTTGGACTATTTATTCTATATTAAAACAAAAATTAAATGAATTCATTAATCAAAAATTCTATTACAAAGTTGACTATTAAAAAAATACAGCCAATGATTCGAAAGTAAATATAATTTAATTCTAAGTCATCGAACTCCAATGCTATCCAACTCAATTATTACACCGAACCCGAAAAACTGTATGTAATGAGATATATAACTCGAACGGAAACCAATCGATCTAACTAATATAGTCAAATAACATACACATATAAAAAAAGAGATAATCTAAATGATATGATACACGATACGAACACTTTCGATTCTAATCACGATTATTACAACCCAATGATTATGGTCTTGAATTTTTAGAAAATTGTCACTACAACCCACTTACTCGGTCATTAGTTCTGATTCTTATATATTCGCAATTCAGAATCTCAAAATTATCATCTAGAAGCGACATATACACACAAAATATCATTTCAAAATATATCATTCTTCAGCCCAAGTTTCGATATCGAATATACACGTAACACACAAGTGAAAAGACAAGAAAATGGATCGGAAACTTAACTAAAGCTGATCATATTCGGATTAGCCTTTTGACTAACTAACCAATGTTTTTTTAAAAACCACACATGAAACTTATAGGGACGAAATTTACCACATTACTGATTTATATTTATAAGACTCTATAAGTTCTAATAACAATGATAAAAATACACATATGATCTACATATAGTATTTTTGAAACTCTAATCCCTGACCTACATGTTATATGTATTGAAATCTGATCTAAGTTTTAGGCGCACTAGTCTAATTAAATTTTATATCCTTATCCTTATCAAATTTTAATCATTTTTCTTTTATTCTTCTAATAAATATATAATTTTTTTTATAGTTTGTTTTAAAAACTTTATGTAAAAATTTTATATCATAAGTATAATAAAAATAAAAATAGTCATTATTAGTAAATGTTTTTGCATTTTTTTACAATTTTTATTGCATTGTATTTCAATTATCATGGATAATACTTTTTATATTTTTACATTATTTTATTATTATTAAGATGTAGTATCTATCATGTTTAATAAGATAACA
This sequence comes from Apium graveolens, assembly GCF_009905375.1. Taxonomy (NCBI): domain Eukaryota; kingdom Viridiplantae; phylum Streptophyta; class Magnoliopsida; order Apiales; family Apiaceae; genus Apium; species Apium graveolens. The sequence continues at coordinate 281,586,576 of NC_133655.1, forward strand.
TCATAAATATTCATTATCTTGTGAGTAAGTGAATGCAAAATAATTTGTAAGTTGTTGGGTATCATAATATGGATTCATGGTTTTATTGTGGGATAATTAGAATCAATTCAGTGTTTCTATTTGCAAGCCAATAAATTTATAATATTTTGTTGTGATTCATCTAACTTGTTGGGCCTATCATCGAAATACCGAAATTATTAAAATTGTCATTAAGATATACATGTAAACTAAGTCTAGATCCATGTCCAAAAGGCTTTAAGGGCCAACTCATCTATATGGTTTCGAAGTAAATAAATAAAATAGAAAACGTATGAACACATTCTTTTCTATATATACATGCGTAAACAAATCTTAATTTCTTACCCGTTTCAGTCACATTATTCTTTCTCTTTTCTCTTTCTCTTTCGGCAGCCTCATTCATGAGTTCACAAATCCCAAATCGAGATCCAAACATATATTTCTCTTTTTAAGTCTGTAAAATTTATTTACAATCAACGCCATATTGATTATGATGTATCATTTTTATCTCTTAATTAGTATTTGAAATTTAAACCAACGATCTTTTCCCAAAAGACCAATTATTAAAAAACTAATATTTATGAGTGTTTATATTCATCTTCGGTTGTTATTTTTGCTTATTATTTAGATTAAATAATGAAGAAAGTGCTCCATAAAGATTGAGAAAGGCGATGACTTGAAGGTATCATTTTGTAAATTTCTCATATGTTTATCGCTTTATTTGATGTAACTCTGTATTTATTTTTTGATTAACATTTTATACTTAAGATTGCTATCACATCTGATAGATAATCGAACCTTTTTAAGCTTATATGATAGATAATCGATTTTTTCTGGTCCAATTAAATATTATTACATTCATTTGGATTTGTTTTAGATTTTGAATTTTTAACTATTTTTGTACCTTCTATACCTCATATGTTATATAATATTGACTTGCTTACTATTAGAATATTTTTATTTTACGGGCAGTGATATTATATGCATAATCATGTATCTGATGAACATTTAACTTCTTTCTAACTGTATGGAAACTTTGTATGTCATATAGCCATCATGACCAAGTTCTTTCCCAAATTCAATGGAATACTCTGATCCGACTCTTCCTATCCCAAATTCAATGGGTTACTATAATCCTGCTCTTCCCAACAGTGAAGAACATCATCATCGGCCATTCTCAAACAATCGAATTCTTAATCTTGGAGTTGGTAATGACATGAGTAATTTTGGTCATCTTGGATTTGGTAATAGGTTGAGTAATGGGGTTCAGTCTGTTGGAAACAATGTTGGTCATTCTGGTGGAAGCAATGTTGATCAGTCTGGTGGAAGTAGTGTTGGTTAGCTTTTAAATCGTTGGCCACGAGGACGTCCTCGTAAAGATTGATTTACAGAGCTTCATTCTCTATCAATTTAATTTATTTTCCAATAACATTTAATGTAATAGTGATGTAATGGTCTATCCGTTTCTAGTCAGTGATATACTACATTCTAATTGTTTATATTTCCTGTAATTTTTATATTTAATTTAGGAGATATTTGTATAAAAGTTTTATAATAAACCTTTTTATTTGATTCAATTTTATGTTGGGATTTTCCTCACGAGCATGTCCTTTTTTACATATCTATATTTTATTTATTTCAGGTCTAGATGTTTTTTTCTAACGGGGAACGTCTTTAATGGCTCTAAATTACATTTTATTTTTTTTAGATGTGTTTTCCCTTATTACGCACGTCTTAATCTTTTTTTTTTCTAGTATCAATATTTATTAAATATGTTGGTTTACATCCCATTATTTTTTTCTTTCTTTTCGTTTTTCTCTTATTTTCGCATGAAGATCCCATTTGTTAAATGCTTGAAGGAGGTACCTTTACACTTCTGGTATTTTGGGTTCCTATTGGGCCTTAATGTTGGGCGAGTAGGCCAGCATTCATGTCATTTGCAAAGCGCAACTACTTATTTGTAAAATTTACAAAAAAAAATACCTCATATTTAAGGGGGGAAAATAGATTTTTAAACAGATTTTATAATAATATGTGTGATTGTTAAAATGAGTTTTTTTGAAAAAATTACATTTCCAAATGGGAAAATAAAACATAATGAATAATTGAGTAATATTTCATGGAATCATTATTGTAAATGAAATATTACATATTAGAAAAATAATTGTTCAACTTTTTTAGAATTTAATAAAACAAATATTCATTTGAGTAAGGTTATAAAAATTAAAATTGGCATTCTTATTCGGTACTCCTTCCATCCGATTTTCTTCGTCTCGTTTAGGAAATAATGAATACAAAGAAAACTTAGTTCAATCATAATTTTGAAGTGTTACCTATATATTAAGTTCAAAGAAAAAATTTACTTCAATACATTGCATTAGTTTTATACTATAATTCTAGTAAGCTGTGTTATAAATTCTTATGTCTTCCACTTTTATGGTTCAAGAAAATTGAAAAAAAAGTCTTGGGATACTATTTCAAAAGAAAACTACTCCAATATTTCCAACTACCTACCTTTTGTATTCTAATATTTGTATTTTTTTAACTTATTTTTCTATTTCATTTGAAATTTTAATAAAAATATATGTAATAGCTCGACTTTTGGACTATTTATCCTATATTAAAATAAAAATTAAATAAATTCATTAATCCAATATTCAATTACAAAGTTGACTATTAAAAAAATACAGCAACAGATGATTCGAAAGTAAATATATTTTAATGCTAAGTCATCTAACTCCAATGTTATCCAACTCAATTATTATACCGAACCTGAAAAACAATATGTAATGAGATATACCCTAACGGAAACCAATCGATATAACTAATATAGTTAAATAACATACACATATAAAAGGGTTCACTTCCATCGCATAGTCATCTCAAATGGTTCACTCCAATCAGGTGCAGTTATGACCGGTGTCGTGATTAAACTCCTCTTTAAGAACTCAAAAGCAGCAACACACTCGTCATTAAACTTAAACGGGATATCCTTCTCCACAAGATTGCACAAAGGTTTAGAAATTTTTGAGAAGTCCTTGATGAACCGCCTGTAGAAGCCCGCATGACCAAGAAAACTGCGAACTCCCTTAACAAAAATTGGTGGGGGAAGATTTCCCATGACCCCCACTTTGGCTTTATCCATCTCAAGACCCTTACTAGAGACCTTGTGCCCAAGAATAATGCCATGTAGCACCATAAAGTGATATTTCTCCCAATTGAGAACCAAATTGGTTTTCACACACCTCTTGAGAACGTCGCCAGGATTCTGCAAGCACTCATCAAATGAATCACCAAACACAGAAAAATCGTCCATGAATACCCCCACATTATGACAAATCATATCAGATAAGATAGCCATTATGCATCTCTGAAATGTGGTCGGTGCTCCACATAACTCAAAAGAAACCCTTCGAAAGGAGAAAGTACCAAATGGACAAGTGAAAGTAGTCTTCTCCTAATCTTCTAGAGCAATGTAAATTTGATTATAGCCCGAATAACCTTCCAGAAGTCAATAGTACTCATGCCCAACCTATCGATCAAGCATCTGATCAATAAATGGCATAGGGAAGTGATCTTTTCTCGTGGCCTTATTTACCTTCCTGTAATCCATGCAAACTCTCCACCCCGTGACTGTTCGAGTAAGAATGCGCTCATTCTTCTCATTAGCAATGACTGTGATACCTCCTTTCTTTGGTACACACTGAACTGGACTCACCCAAGAACTGTCAAAAATGGGATAGATAATCCCTGCATCCAGCCACTTAACAATTTCCTTCTTCACGACTTCCTTCATGATAAGGTTTAACCTTCTTTGTTTCTCAACAGTAGGCTTGCTACCTTCCTCTAGAGAAATTTTATGCATATAATAAGAAGGGATGATTCCCTTGATATCTGATATCGTCCAACCGATTGCCAATTTGAACTCTATTACAATCCTCAAGTGTTTTTCCTCGTCGTTACCTGATAGGTAAGATGCAATAATAACAGGAAAAGTAGATGCATCACCTAAAAATGCATACCTCAAATGTTTAGGTAAAGGTTTAAGCTCAAGAGTAGGAGCTTCCTCAATAGATCGCTTGAGGCACTTAGGAGCTTTGTTCAACTCCTCCATTCCCAGAGATACAAAAGGCATATCAATCTTCCTCTTCTAGGGAGAAGCATTAAGAAATTGCAACTGCTCATCCCCTTCATCATCTTCACTATCGGAGTTCCCCGACAAGGCTTTTTTAAGGAATCTGACCTTAGCAATTGATCAAGTTCTGAAGTAACCACAAAATAAACCAACTTTATTTTTAAGAACTCCTCATTTTCCATTTTCCAAAGGGAACTTCATCGCATTGAACACATTAAAATTTACATCTTGATCCATCAGTTGCATGGTGAGCTCACCTTTCTGCGCAGAAAGGTCTTCCCAAGATTATGGGAATCTTCTTATCCTCCCCGAAATCAAGAATTACAAAACCAGCAGGATATATGAGTTTATCCACCCTGACCAAAACATCCTCAACAATGCCTCGTGGATTAGTAATAGAATGATCATCCAATTGCAAAGTCATATAAGTTGGCTTTGGATCAGATAAATCTAACTTCTTGAAGATTGACAAAGGCATCGGATTGATGTTAGCTCCCAAGTCACATAAGCATTTGTCAAATGGCACCTTTCCAGTGGTGCATGGAATAGTGAAGCTTCCAAGATCTTTAAGCTTCAGTGGTAACTTCTGTTGCAGCACCGCACTGCATTCCTACATGAGAGAAATGGTCTCCAAGTCATCAAGCTTCACCTTCCAAGAGAGAATACCTTTCATAAACTTCGCATAACTAGGCATTTGTTCAAGATCTTCAACGAAAGGTATGTTAATATGAAGTTTCTTGAAAACCTCTAGAAACTTCTCAAACTGCTTATCCGGCTTTTTCTTCGACAGCCTCTTAGGAAAAGAAGGTGGAGGATAGATCTGTTTCTCCCATGTATTACCCTCAGGAGGAGTGTGCTCAACAGTAGTCTTCCTTGGTTCCACTTCTGCTTCCTTCTGCACTTCTTCTTCTTCAGCCTCAACTTCAGAACCTGGAGTCTTCGCTTTTTCAGGATTTGCAACCTTACCAGACCTCAATGTAATTTCCTTTACATGCTCATTAACTTCCTTCTTGCCTGGCACTTTAGTATCCCTTGGAAGCGTGCCGGATTGATGATTCAATAATGCATTAGCAATCTGCCCAATCTGATTCTCCAAAGTCTTGATAGAAATAGCTTGGCTCTTGCACATGAGCCTCAACTCCTCCAATTCATATTTTTCATTATCTTGTGGCAACTACTGAAGTTGTTGCCTAGGGGCATATTGCAGTTGCTGAAAACCATGAGGGCTATACTGCTTTGCTGTGTACTGTTGATAAGGCTATTGAACCGCATTCTTAGTGTTGCTCCAGCTGAAATTAGGATGATTTTGGTTGTTAGGATGATAGGTAGATGGCACAGGTTATTGCGACCTCTGAAAGTTGCTCACGAACTGAGCTGATTCACTAGAAATAGCACACTGATTAGTCTCATGGGCTCCAGCACAAAACTCACAGACACTAGTGATTTGATTAACTCCATAATTAGCCAAAGCGTCCACCTTCATCATCAAAGCCTTAAGTTGGGCAGCTATAGCAGTTGCTGCATCCAACTCCAAAATTCTTGCTATTTTACCCAGAGTTAATCTCTGAGAAGGATTCTGGTATTTATTAGCAACCATCAGTTCGATCAATTCATAAACTTCATTGTAGCTCTTAGCCCACAAGGCTCCTCCTAATGCTGCATTGAGCATGGGTCTAGAAGTAGCACCCAATCCATTGTAGAAGCAGTTTATAATCATTCAATCAGGCATGCCATGGTGTGGGTACTTCCTTAGCATCTCCTTATATTGATCCCAAGATTCACAAAGAGATTCTCCAATTTGCTGCGCAAACTGAGTAAGAGCATTCTTGATTGCAGCAGTCTTCGCCATAGGAAATAATTTAGTGAGAAACTTTTGAGCATGATCCTCCCATATGGTGATAGACCCTGGTGGTAGAAAATGTAACCAGCACTTTGCTTTATCCCTTAGAGAGAATGGGAAAAGTATCAACTTGATAGCATCTTCAGTCACCCCATTGAACTTGAAAGTGTCATAGATCTCGATGAAATCCCTGATGTGCATGTTGGGGTCTTCTGTAGGAGAACCCCCAAACTAAACTGAGTTTTGTATCACCTTAATCGTGCTCGACTTGATCTCAAAGGTGTTAGCCGAGATGGCTGGTCTGATGATGCTCGACTGAATATCATTGATCTTAGGCTGAGAATAGTCCATCAAAGCCTTCAGAATTTTTGCTTGATCTCCCATCACTACTAAAGATAATTCCTCCACTTTCTCTTCTTCTTCTACTTTCTTTTCGTCCTTAAAAACTTCCCTTCGAATCACTACAGCTTCTTCCTCGGTATGATCCAGAGTTCTCTTACGAGCCCGCAAACACGTATGCATACACGCTCGCTAGAGTACCTGAAACATGACAAGGAAAAGAGTAGGTAAGTAGCAATGTCCAAGTCAATAAACTTTAACGATCATTGATGACAAACACATAAACTAAAAGTTAACACCGTTCCCCGGGAGCGGCGCCAAAAACTTGTTAGTCGCTAAACACGCGCTAAAATTCATGCAAGTATATGCGTTCGCAAATAGTATAAGATATTAATCAGATTCGTTCCCATAGAGACCGGTTAAATTAACTATGTGATTTATGCACTTATGCAACAATGATATGGCTATTATTCAATGCTAAGACGAATAATAATTTGGGTTTTATTATACTACGATTAACTATTGAGATTTATACTAGAGAATATAAACTAAGAGATTAAAGAGATTTGAATAATATATGACACAAACATGGAATTCTAACTTCATTAAATACTTCATTCAATAGCCTTTTCATTCTTAACCTTAGCATGTAATGGTGATGACACTGATCAGACATCACGAAACTGATAAACACCAACTTTCGTTGCATGAATAACATACTGTCAGACATCCACAAAAGAGATAGAAGCTGAACAGACACCAATTATATTGAGACCCTATATGTCTATAGAATTCGACAACATAACGGTTTAATGCAAAAGTTATCTATCGTGATTACATAGGGAAAGTAAGATGGTTAAAATTACCAACGAATCATGCATAACAATAACACATGAACCCATGCTAGCATGGAAAGTTCTAAACCCTTAAATTCACTTTCGGTTCATTAAAGATTAACACACTATCTTATAAGTTTGTGACGCTCATAAGACGAATAAGCACAACCAAAACTAGGTTATCATACAATCACCACACACTAAGGCATCGAAATAAATTAACTGAAGAAATCCAAAAATAAATCTGCTAGAACCCCACAATAACGATTAGGCCATAATCGGACTCATCATCAATGTGGGTTCCGATGAAAGTATGGTATAATAAATGTAGTCTTTATACTGAATAATTAATAAAACAAGTACAAAATAAGAGTATAGGTTCACGAATAAGAAAACTTGCATCCAAAGTTACAATATAGAACAAAGAATCATAAATATAAATAGGTATTCTTCTCCTTCGTTGAATTGTGCTAAAACGGTCTTTTTTACGGCTTTTTCTTGTGCTCTGGTACGTCTCCTTATGAAAAATGACCTTTATTTAGGTATATATAGCAGCCCATGCATAGTAGAAATCCTCCAATCAAAAGTCCACAAGAATCAGGATTTTAATTTCATGACCGGGCGCGGCCGCGCGCTTGATTAGTGAGGGTGCACTGTGTATCTGTACTTTGGGCGTGGCCGCACACTATTACAGCGCGGGCGCGTTGGCCTTCTAGAGAAAATTCCATTTACTTCTTTTCTTGCTGCAATGAGTTGGTCTTCATGAGCTTTATTCCTTGGACACCATCCTAACACCATATTAGCATCAAATCATCGCTAATTCACCTGAATTCTGGATTAATGCCTGAAATGCAAAAACACTAGAAAACACATTAAAACATCAACAACTTGATTACAAAAACACCATCTCAAAGCTTAATGGAGCGTTATAAAGTGTCATAAATGCCACTCAACAATACCTATAGCCAAGAAAAGGAGTAGCTTACATCTGTCTTACCACCAAACAATTCAAAACTTCTAAATTCCTAAACAGTGTGTCATGGCCAACAAGAAGCTAATCATGATCCTAGAAACTGCTTTAAAGGGAAAGAGGAGTAAGTCTATTGAAGATGTAGAGATGATTAAGCTATTGGGGAGATATCTAAGGGATGCTGAAGCTAACCTGCCCAAAACTCAAATTAACAAGGATAATTTGGATGATGATGAGCACAAGGAAGATGATGAAAATACTTCTAGCTCAAATCCAAGTCTATCCAGTAGGGCACCTGGAAGCAAGGGTGGAGAGAAGAAGGGTGATGAAAAGAAAAATAATGAGAAGAAGAGAGGGAGTGAGAGGAGAAGAAAGAAGAATCATGATGGTTCAAAACCACAAAAAACTATAAAAATCCAAACAAATCTAACTCAACCTTTAGCTCAACCTTCAAAGTCAACAACCACAATCATCAAACTTTCTCTAACCTCTAAGCCAAAGTTTGTGTACAAACAAACTGCAAACACCTTTCTTCAAACACCAATCACCTCAAACCAAACATGTCTCAAGAAAATCACTACATTGCCATTAGACAAGCCTTCACTCAAAATCAATTTCAAGTTTGTTGTGAAGAAATCTAGAAAAGTCAAGCCTACAAAAAAAGTAGAAGTCACTAAAAGGGCTCTCTGGAGTTGTTTCAAGAGAAATGACTTTCTACCCCTGAATTGGTGCATCTCAGATGAAGATTATTTTGAAAAAACTAGTTAAGGAAATAGTTAGAGTCTGGATTATATCTTTAAAGGAAGTCATAATTTATTATACAGATTGGTCCTTCACTTTCCTTGGTTGTGCTTTAATGGATTCTCTATCTCCCACAGAAATCAAGAGAGTGATAAATTTGTAGAAAGATAAGGTTACTGCTACAAGAACATGGAGATCAGTTCTAGTTGAATGGTTGATTGTAAGAGAGGAAATAAGAGCAAGGGGTATAGCAGAATATGAGGAGAAAAGGAGAAAGTATGATAAAGAGATTAAAATATACATCAAAAGATTAGAAGAAGTTAAAGCTAAAGGGATGAGCAAAATTTCTAAAGATGGAAGATTTCTGAATATAAAAGCTGGCTCTTTCTCAAAATTCAAAATTGAAATGTTAGATGGTTATCCGTCAATTTTTATATTAGTCTAATTTTCCATTTTAACTTGGGGTTAGTCTTGTTAACAGATATGAATTTGTTTTAAGCAATCTTTTCACAAATTGGAGGAGATTGTTGTGCAAGACATGCATCTACTTTAACAAGACTAAGTCAAATTGGAAACCCTAAGTAAGTTATATTGTAATCTTAATTTGTATTTTGTACTTGTAACATTTAAAGTCTGTAAAAATATCAAAAGAGCAAACTGGAGTCTTTTTTCTGTAAACAGTGTCAAACCTAAGAATTCTATCTGGAAGAAGATCAAGAAGATTATGCCTCAGAAGAATTATGAAGAATCTTGGAGTTGAATAAATCTATTTTGATAAAAATATTTTAAGTCAAGATCTCTACAAGTCACAAATTTAGTGTTATAGAGAAGTCACTCGAGAACTACAAATGACTTATAGAGAACTCAGAAAAGCTACTAGAGAACGCAGAGATATCGACAAGTCAAATTGAAGACATGAATATTGGAGATATCGACAAGTCAATTCTTCACTAGAGAACTCAGAGTTATCGACAAGTCAATATTCAGTAGAGAACTCTGAGTTATCGATAAGTCAAATTTCACTAGTGAACTTAGAGATATCGACAAGCCAAAGTTCACCAGAGAACTCTGAGTTATCGACAAGTCAAATTTGACTGGAGAACTCTGAGTTATCGTCAAGTCAATATGTCACTAGAGAACTCAAAGATATCGATAAGTTAAAGTGAAGATATGAAGATTAGAGATCTCGATAAGCCAAATTCTCTTATAGAGAACTCAGATACCTTTACAAGTCAAATCAACTATGGAGTATTAGAGATCTCGATAAGCCAATATACTTATCGAGATGTTAAAATTTCTATATGCCTAACTGGAGATCTCGAGTTAAAATTTCAAAGTACAAATTCCATATAGTTCAATATTCAAGATTAACAATCAACAAACAATCCAACCAGTTGGATTGACAAGTCTACAAAAAGTGGCTTGAAGAGTGTGTAAGATCAAGGGTGAACATTAAGTGACAAAAAAATATCAAAGTTAACACAATATGCAAAGATATGCTAAGCCAGAAATGGAAGATTTACTTTTCCTAAAATAGAAATAAAAAGTGACAGTTTACTAAAGTAAAAAGCATATATTATTATACACTGTGTAAACCAGAAGTTAACTGTGATATAAAGTTAACACTGGTCCTTTGTTAGTGGTAACAATTTGATCAAAAATTCTTGTATCCTCTCAAGATAGAAGCTAAGCTCTTTAACAACAAAGAGCCTAGAAAATCTTTAGCAAAACATTCTTAATTTTAATATAAAATTAAGTGAGTTTTGAAAGATCTGTGTTATTTATAGCTGCATGTTTAATTTCTGTGTTCAAAATCAAAATAGTTCAAGAAAAGCATAAAAACATTAACACACATTCACCCCACTCTTGTGTGTAATTCATTACTTAACAATAAATTTTAAGTATTTTAATGTTAAAATGATTATAAAGGACTAGCTAAAATAAGAAAAAAATAATTAATTATATTGTATGTCATTTATAAAATATTATAAGTTAAATTAATAATAAACTAAAATTTATCGGTCATTTAAAATTTTGAGTTTTCTATCGAGTACTATTTTGAGATACTCGAAGACATAATTAATTATCTTGTGTATCATTTATATATATAATACTTTAAGTTAGATGAATATTAAAAGTAAAATTAGTATTTTATTATTAGAGTTTTTAACCGGGTGCATTTTCCGAGTTATCCCCGAGTACTCTGAGTACTCGTTACTCCCTGCCTTCACCAAGTCAAACCGAGTACCGATTTTTAGAACACTGGTATTTACTGAAGAGTGATGTCATCAGTACTTATATCATTACTTGATGATCAGCAATTGATGTCATCAGGATTTGTCACGTTAGTAGATATTCGAGGAGGAAAAGGAAAGAAAAAATTCAAGACAGTGAAGGAGTTTATCTCAGAAGCAATCATAAATGGATATGTAATAGGTTTCCTTATTGTAACAGAATGGGATTCCTTATTGATTGTGTAACTGTGCACTATATAAGCACATATTAGGTTTTTTCTTTAAGAGTTGCGTACATTGATATATCATTCGCATAACCTAGCAGCTCTCAAGGATAATTGTTCATCCTTTGAGAGAGTACTTTTGTAATCAGTGTTTATCTGTTAATATAAAAACTGTAGATTCTATTAAAGCTTTATCGAATTATTTGCATAAACTGTATTTACCCCCCTCTATAGTTGATTACGGACCTAACAATTGGTATTAGAGCTAGATGTTGATAAACAAATAGTTTAAGATCTAAAAATCAATCTTTAATGAAAGACAAAGAAGCACCACCAAATCCAGCACCACCACCAGCCACCAGATTAGCAGTAATATGAGTAAGTATAAAGCCATCAAGGTTCCAATGCTGAAGATACATGAATATCTAATAGAAAGTTAGGATGGCCACATGCTTGGAATTAACAGAACTGAATACTTGAGCAGGATTAATGATGGTCCTCATAGACCAATGAAGGTAGCTGTTGCTGTAGTAGGAGAAACAGAAAAAATGGTTGATAAAGATAAAAAGGACTATACTGCTGAAGATCTTTCATCTATTATGAAGGATGCAAAAGTCATACATATCCTGCATAATAGTGTTGATAGTGTTATGTCTAATATGGTAATTTGATGTAAAACAACAAAGGAAATTTGGGATGCTTTAGAAGTAAAGTGTCAAGGTACTATTGTTATCAAGAAGAACATGATGATAATAATTACTCAAGAATATGAGCACTTTCACTCAAGAGATAATGAATCCTTAACTGAGATCTATGACATATTTTAAAAGCTATTGAATGACTTATCTCTTCTCGACAAGGAATATAATTTAGAGGACTCAAACTTGAAGTTTCTACTTGCACTCCCTGAAATGTGGGACTATAAGCTCAAATTAATAAGGGATAATTTTGAACTTCATGAAACACCTCTAAATGAGATCTATGGCATACTGAAAACTCATGCACTAGAGATGGAGCAAAGAATCAAGAGAAAAGGATTCAAGTCTAGACCAGCTGTACTTAAGATTAAAGAGAAGCCAAAAGAGAAAGTTAGGAGACAAGGTTACTTAAGATTCAAGTCTAGCTTGCTTGGCTCTTAATCCAAACGTTGCAAGTTGATTAATCATTAGATTAGACTTAGGTTCCACCGGAGTAGCTCTCTTCCATAACAGCTTCTTCTTATCAGCAATTGTCATCTTATTCAAATCAACTTGAGCTCTGTCAGAAGTTGATATCTTGATGACTTGATCAGGATTTGTTGTTTCATTTATACCTTGCTGTTCTGAAATGTCTTCACTTTGAACAACTTGAGTTACGTCAGAGATTGTCTTACATACTTCTGTTATCTTCTATCTTTTCAGAGTTTCAACAGTTTCATCTTCAACTACTGCATCATCAAAAACTTGAACCATTTTGCATACAGGATCCATCAGGATTTGAGTAATCTTCATTTCCTGTTTCTTTATCGGTTCATCAATCTTTCCTTTCCCTTTTGCTTTGGGATCAATTTCAACTTGTTATCTTGAAATCAGAATTTGACTTTTCCTTGATAACAATGCCTTTTTCCTTAGGCCTTTGAGGTTTCTTTGCATTAGAAGCTTTAGACTTAGGATTTGTCTTCTCAGCTGCAAATCTAGCTTCTTCCTCCATTAAAGTCTCTAAATCCATTCCACGATTATGCTTGAGAAATAATCTTCTAGCAATCTCTTCATCAAGAGTCTGAATCTTGGGATCCTTGTAGTAGAAAATGGTCTCCCTTCCCTTAAGCTTCAGCTTTTGTAAAAACTTCTGAGAGTCTTGACTTTCAGCTTGAATCAAAATATGAGAACTTGATAACAGACTATGAGTATCAGAACTTGCTTTCAGGACTTGAGCATTCACAGCATCAGAACTTGAAATCTTCTGTGTAGAAGATTTGCTAGAATCAGAAATTAGTTTATGTGAAGAAACTTTGTTGCTTTGCCCTTGACCTTGATCTTGACTTTTTCCCTTCCTAGGGTTTCCCTGGTTATCTTCTGAATCATCCTTTTTTAGCAGTACTTGACTAGTTGAGCATTTATATTTAACTACCTTGTCCCCCTTTTTGGCATCATCAGATAGGAGTAGAGATAGAAAGAGTTCTACTGAAGATTGGATTTCATTCAGTTGAGTCTGTTGAGAGGCTTGATTCTGCAGGACCTCAGTCAGTTGAGCCTGTTGCTTTTCTTCAACTTTCTCAATAGCCTCTACTTTTTCTTGAATAGGTCTGATAACCTGTTCTTATCTAGCTTGAGCATCAGGTCCAGCTTATCAGCATTTTCCTGTAGTTTATCAACCTTGGCATGAGTAATGGAGTGTTAACCTTGAAGATTTTTAGTACAGAGAGCTGTGACTTTAAGTTGAGCTTTGAAGTCAGAATTTGTCAACAACTCATCAGCTTTTGCAATATGATCTGACAGAACTTTTGAGCTGGGAATGAAGTCAGATTCATTACATTTCTTGCTCCATTCAACTCCTCTGTGAGTTTCTTCCTAAGGAACATAAGCATCTTCTTCAACAAACTTTTTAAGCAGTGTCTCATTTCCAAGAATTGGAGCACTTACTGGAGCACTTTCTCCAGAACTTGAGAGAATCTCATCATCTTCTGACATTACTAAAGTCTGTGTCACTGAAGGTGATTCCGATACAAATTCATCTATTTCCACATCCAGAATTTGTGTGGGAGGAACTTCAGCATTTAGTAGAGAAACAGGTGGAGTTGTCACTTGTCCTTGTGGTGCTTACAGAAACAAGACAGATGGAATGTTCAGCCTATGAATGTCAATTTCAGGACTTAGTCCTGAATCTTGAACTGTAGCAGTTTCTTTTACTGGAGAGAGAGGAGGTGTGATCACTGTATCTGTAACAGTTTATTTAGGTGTTGGAAGGGCTTCAATGATAATTGGTTATGTTGAGTCCATAGATTCCTGATCCCCTTCCTCAGCTTCTTCGTATTGAGCTTATGCTATTCTCACACCTTCTGTCTTCTTCCTTATTCAACTAGATGAAGGAGAAACATGATATGCATCATAATTTGCAAATCTTTTCCTTTTCTGAATTACAGAACCTTCATCTTCATTTTCTTTCTGAAGAATTGATTCATAAGCTGCTACATCCTTCTGACAAATTTCTTTTTCAGCTTCTATTGTCACAGGTTCTGATGCATGAACCTGGACCTGTTCATCCTCCTCAAACTCATCCCGCAGAATAATCCTCCTTCTTTTCCTTGGTGGACATTTAGGCACAGAGATAGTCCTTTTAGGCCTAGAGGATGAGGTTCTGATTGTAGGTGCTGATGGTTGTGGTTATGAGGATTGTGTTGGTTGGAAATAGGTTCTGATAGTAGGTTGTGATGGTTGTGGTTGTGAAGATTGTGTTGGTGGAGGTTGAGAGGGTGCAACTTCAAGAAATTTGGGTGTGTATGTGCTGGGGTCAGAGTTTACTAAGAACTGTTTTACAGATTCAGGAATTTGAAGGGGTCTTAGTATCTCTTTCTTATTATCAGTAGATAACAAGTCTATGAAGGCCCTTTTAGCAAGTTTAAAAGGTTGAATTGACTCACTAAAATTTTGGGGTGCATCTGAACAACAAAAACTGTAAATGATTTGACAAAATCTAGCAAAATAAACAGTATTTATGTCCTCCTTTATCCTATCCCTAAAAAAATCCAAAATAACAGTAGCATAATCAAAGTGAGTTTGATTTAGAAGTGCTTACCTTATTTGCTGAATCAGAATGGGAATGGCATCAAAATTTGAGCATTTGTTGGCAAAAGCTGTGGTGATGCAGTCAAAGAAAAAACTCCACTCCCTTCTTATGTGGGGCCTCTTCAGTTGTCCCAGTTTGGACAAATACTTCTCATAGCCAAGATTGGCCATCATACCCTGTAGAAGTGGTTCTTCAATCTGAGCATTGAAATTACAATTTTATGGCACATGTAGAGCTTGTCTAACAGTAAACAAAGTAACCAGATGCTCATCTTCCCCTGTTGTGAAAATAATACTTAGGGACCCAGCTTCACTACCATCATCATAATCTCCACTCCTCCAAAACTCCAGTATCTGTGTTCCTGAGAGTGCTTGTGGTTGGGTCAAAGCATACCCAATCTCACTGCGAGTAAGAAAGTCTTGGATGAAGTAAAGATCTGATGGAGCTTCATTCTTGCTGAGAATAGCCATATAATTGTTGGGGACGAACTTGGATCCATTAAAGATAATGTCCTTAGGTTCCATATCTGTAAGAAATTAAGTGAAAAGTTGTGTGTACGAAAGGTGTTTGATAAAATGCTTGTAAGAGAGTCCGTCAGAAAATAGAGAGAAAAGAGAAAGAGAGTAAAAGAAATAAGAGATAAAGTAATAGTAAGTAAAAGATTGTAAAATCTTTTAACTCTAATATATACTCTTTTTGGAAGTAAAACAGATATTTGACACCTATCACGGAGTAAATAGTCAAAAAAATGGTTAATGGGCACGGGAAATATGCAGTAATTATTATTCACATGCTATTTTCAAAACAAACATGCAACTCATAAACCATGTTAGATATATTTGTGATGTCATGTCTAATAGTGACTTGTGTTTAGTTTTCAGATCTTAACTAACAGGAGAAATCAGTACTTAACTGGAAATCAGTACTTGTACTGAAGTCAGAACTTAAGTTATCAGAACTTACGATATTAGAAGATATTTATCAGGACTTAGGAGGACGTTCAGATAAGGAAAGCGGCTGATTGAAGGAAAGAAGATCGAGACAAACATAAGAAGAGATATGTATGAAGAAGAAGAATTCTATAAGGAATAGAATACTTGGAAGAAAAGATAACTGATTGATATATATTAGGATGCAGAATTATATTCGATATCAATTAGAAGATTATCTTATAACTGTGTAGTATATAAACACAGACATAGGGTTTACACTATAAGTGTTATATTATTCGAGAATATTATTCTTTGTAACCCTAGCAGCTCTCGTGATAATTTGTTCATCACTGAGAGAGAACAGTTTTTTTGTAACAGAGTTTATTGTATTAAATAAAATCTGTGTTTTGTTACTTGAGTTCTTATATTCGATTTGATTGTAGTAAACACTGTATTCAACCCCTTTTACAGTGTTTGTGACCTCACAAACCAAATGATTATTACTTTTTTTATCTCACTTAATAATTTTCTGATAAATATGACTGTTACAGTAAATACCACAAATGAGTCAAGTAAATAAATAATGTCACGTAAGCATCAGGGTTTCCATCAGGATTAGCATTAGATCTTGACTATTATCATAATTTAACATCATCATAATATGGCTTCTGTACTCAAAAAGTGAATGTCTGTTTCTGTGTTTCTTCACACAGATACTGACTGGTTTCTTCAGAGTTTAATCATCAGAAATTTCATCAGAACTTCTTCTCAGAATTTATGCAAATAATGCTTAACTCTTTATGTGAAACAACTTTATCACCACAGTAATTTTCATCATTCATATGGAGTGATAGTGTGTGTATGTGCAAATGATCAGATAAAGATTAAAGTCTGATAAACTTCAGTATATCTTAGAAATAAGGCATAACTAAGAAAAGTGCTTAAAATCTGTCTTTAATTGAGAAGTCTACTATAGAATAAATTTATGCAAGAGTCCACCTCAACTGTTTGTTCTCATTTTATGCATCTTTTGAAATTCTTAAAACAAGAAGCTTCTCCGTGTAAATGAGTTACAACTGCCATCAGAATTTATGTTGTTATCAGAGTATTTCTCCAGTAATCAGAGAATGTGAAAAGTCACCAAGAGAAATTTATTTGCTTTTCTAATGCATATAACTTAATACCAGCAATGCACTTGGGTCTTCCCTTTCACATATTTACTCTAGATCTCAAAGGAGTACCTGATTTCAATTTTTCTTTTCTTTTCTTTTCTTCAGATAAGTGAGGCTTATCAAGCATGTAGTTCATCCTTAAGATTTACTAACATCAGAATTTGATAGATAAGAAGCAATAATCTAGTTTGTGACTTAGTAATAAGATACACAAAGTAAATTTGACTAAGATCAAAATCAGAATTTGTTTGTGTTATTGATTTCCACATAAACAACTACTTCAAACATGGGATTTATAGTTTGTTAAAGACTACTAAGTCATCATCTAACATAGTAATCCTCATTCGATTGAATAGTCACAGAACATTCAAAACACTTTCAGAGTTTATAGAATCACATTAGATAACAAGCAGTGTTTAATATATAACAATTTACGCATATATTACATTGAGATAAGAAAATCTGTAAACACTGATCATAAAGTCTGATGTATGAGAATAAAAACTAAACAGATTTTGAGAAAGAACCTGAAACCATTCCAAGTTCATTTAACAGTCTTGTAAAGGTAGCTTCATATAGTGGTTTTGTGAAAATATTTGCTAGTTGGTGATTTGTTGGAACAAAATGCAATTCCACTGTACCTTCCATCATATGTTCCCTTATGAAGTGGTACCTTATGCTGATGTGCTTTATCATGGAATGTTGAACTGGATTTCTTGTCATAGCAATAGCACTTTGATTATCACAGTAAATGGGTATTTTAGAAAATTCTAACCCATAGTCCAGTAGTTGATTCTTCATCCAAAAAATCTGTGCACAATAGCTTCCTGCAGCAATATATTATGCTTCTGCAGTTGATGTGGAAATTGATTTCTGTTTCTTGCTAAACCAAGAAACCAATCCGCCTCCAAGAAATTGGCAGCTTCCACTAGTGCTTTTCCTCTCTATTTTGCAACCTGCAAAATCTGTATCTGAGTAACCTATTAGATTAAAATCTAATTCTCTAGGATACCACAATCCTAGATCAGCTGTACCCTTGAGGTACTTGAAAATTCTTTTCACAGCTATTAGATGAGGTTCTCTTGGATCATCCTGAAATATTGCATAAAGACAGGTTGCATACATGATATCAGGTCTACTTGCAGTTAAATAGAGTAAAAAACCAGTCATACCTCTGTAGTTAGTAATATCTAATGATAATCCAGTATCTTTATCTAACTTGGTTGCAGTGGCCATAAGAGTTGATGCAGTAGAACTGTCTTGCATTCTAAATTTCTTGAGTAGATTTCTGGTGTACTTGGATTGAATGATAAAAGTACCTTCTTCAGTTTGTTTGATTTGAAGTCCCAGAAAATAACTCAACTCTCCCATCATACTCATTTGATATCTTGACTGCATTAACTTTGAAAATCTTTCACAAAGTTTTGTATTTTTAGAGCCAAAGATGATATCATCAACATATCTAGACCAAAAGTAAGTCCTTTCCATGGTTGAGGTAGAACAGTGTTTTATCAATTGTGCCTTTGGTAAATCTACTGTCCAGAAGAAATTGTGCTAAAGTCTCATATCATGCTCTTGGAGCTTGCTTAAGGCCATAAAGTGTTTTGTCAAACCTGTAGACATTATGTGGAAATTTTGGATCTACAAAGCCTGGAGGTTGTTCAACATATACCTCTTCCTCTAATTCTCCATTGAGAAAAGCACTTTACACATCCATTTGAAAGACTTTAAACTTCTTGTGAGCAACATAAGCCAAAAAGATTCTTATGGCTTCCAATCTAGCAACTGGAGCATATTTTTCATCATAATTAATACCGTCATATTGAGAGTAACCTTTTGCAACCAGCCTTGCCTTGTTTCTTGTAATTATGCCATCACTGTCAGTTTTGTTTCTGAACACGCATTTTGTACCAACAATGGATCTGTTCTTTGGTCTTGGCAGTAGGGTCCAGACTTTATTTCTTTCAAATTCATTTAACTCTTCCTGCATTGCTTGCACCCAATCATCATCTTGAAGAGCTTCTTCCAGTTTCTTTGGTTCAGTCTGAGATAGAAAGGAATGATAGAGACATTCATTTGATATTGTTGTTCTAGTTCTGAAACCTCCTTCAGGATCTCCAATTATTAAGTCAGGTGTATGTGATTTAGTCCACTTCCTTGCAGATGCAAGTTGATCTCTAGAACTGTATCCTCCCCCATGATCCATTATGTCTCCATCAGCATTTTCTGATGCTCCCCCTGAAGTTATGCTCTCTAAGATTCTAGAATTTGAGTTGGATCCTTCAGGAATTGAAGAATCAGAGTTTCCAGAATTATCAGAATTTGGCTCATCAGAACTTAATGAATCAGAACTTGAAGAACCAATGACAGGTTCTGATGCTTCTTGAAAGTCTTGAGATATGGTATTATCATCAGCTTGCTGCCCCTGAACAGGTGCATTTTCCCTTGGAGTAGTTACCACAGTTTTAATGAAATCAGAATTTAACCCGTCAAACCTTACAGTATCAGGATTTAGGTCATCAAAATTTACAAAATCAGAATTTACATCTTCATTTTCAAATCTCAGCTGATCATGATCATTAAAATCTTCAAGTCCAGTAATCTTCTTATCATCAAAAGATACATTGATAGATTCCATGACAACCCTTGTTCTTAAATTGTAGACTCTGAAGGCTTTTGTGGAAAGTGGATATCCAACAAAAATTCCTTCATCAGCTTTTAGATTAAATTTTGACAGCTGTTCAGGATGAGTCTTAAGAATAAAACACTGGCATCCAAATACATGAAAATATTTCAAATTTAGCTTCTTTTTCTTCACCATCTCATATGGTGTTTTTCCATGCTTGTTGATCAGAGTTAAATTATGTGTAAAACAAGCAGTCTACACAGCTTTAACCCAGAAATAGGTTCGAAGCTTTGCTTCATCAAGCATAATCCGTGCAGCTTCAATTAGAGTCATGTTCTTTCTTTCTACAACTTCATTCTGTTGTGGAGTTCCAGGTGCAGAAAATTCATGCTTTATTCCTTGCTCTTTGCAGAACTCTTCCATGATTGAATTCTTGAACTCAGTGCCATTATCACTTCTTATTATTTTAACAGAATCTTTATTCCTTGTGAACTCTGACATGATCAGTTAGAGTAGATGTAGTTTCATTCTTCTTGTGTAAGAAATACACCCAAGTGTATCTTGTGAACTCATCCACTATAACCATAGCATATCTCTTCTTTGCAATGGATATGACATTGACTGGACTAAATAGATCAACATGCAGTAAGTGATAAGGCTCAAGAATTGAGAATTCAATTCTGCTCTTGAATGAAGATTTTCTTTGTTTTGCCTTTTGACATGAGTCACAAAGGCCATCAGGAGCAAATATAGATTTTGGCAGTCCTCTCAAAAGATCTTTCTTTACTAAGTCATTTATGTTGTTGAAATTTAAATGAGAGAGTCTCTTGTGCCAATCCCAGCTGTCTTCAATTGACGCACTGCTTAACAAACAGATTGCAGAACCATCAGAACTTATTGAATGTCTGGCTTCATAAATGTTTCCAAGTCTGTTACCTTTCAGAACCACTTTTCCTGTATAATTACTTACAACTTCATAGTGTTCTTTAAAGAAATCTACATGATAACCTCTGTCACATATTTGACTCACACTCAGCAGATTGTGCTTAAGTCCTGAGACAAGAGCTACTGTTTCAATGATGACATTCCCAAGGTTCCCAGAGTCTTTCCCATATTGCCATCTCCATAAGAAACTCCTGGGCCAGCTTTCTCCATAAAGTCTGATATCAGGGATTAATTTCCAGTCATATGTCCTGAACATCCACTGTCCAGAACTAGGATGTTTTTCCTGTTGCCCTGTAATCACAAAGACCACTATTGGTTAGTTTTAAGGACCCAGACTTGCTTGGATCCTTTGGCATTTTTAAGTATGTTAGCATTTGCAGCGGATTTAATTTCAGAGTTTATGCTAACATGCTTTTTATCAGACTTTGCATCAGACTTTACACTAGAAGGAATAATGCTAACTTTCTTTAAAAAAGGTTTTATTTGATAAAAATCATAGTACAAACTATGATATTCCTTACAAGTATAAATTGAATGTAATAAACTACCACAATGAAAACAAGGATTTTGTGGTTTAAACCTAACAGACTGACTCTTAACTCCTGATCTAGGAGGTAAAGAGTTTATATCCTTATTCTTCTGCAAAAAGAAGCAAGATGGTTAGAGTTTCCACATTTATAGCATTTCTTTCTAGGAGCATTAGGAACATGCATATAATTATTGCTTTTATTCACACCATCCTTTCCATTCCTATTTTTCCTAGCTTCCTTGACCTTGTTCACATTCTTAATCTCTTTCAGCTTATGCTTAAGCTGCTTCTTTGTCATCAAACCAATATTTACTGAAGCTGGTTTGTCCTATTTTAATTTGTCAGAAGTTAACTTTTCTTTTACTTCTGTCTTAGAATCTTTCATCTTTTCAGAATCAGACATTACAGTTTTTTCTACAAACTTAATAGGATTAACTTTAGGCATTTCAGCTTTCTTGGTAAAGTTTGATTTAGATGACACAGTTTCATTTTCTTCTTTATCATCTAGGTAACCTAGTCCTTCTTTCCAATTTCCATTTTCTAAGATTTTATGAGTTGTTCTTCCAGAGTTAGTCCAAGTTTTGATTGTCTCCTTTTCCTTTTCCAGTTCAGATTTAAGAGATTTATTCAATTTTAACAATTCATCTCTAACATACAAAGCCTCATCTCTTTCTTTCAGAGTTCGATGGAATATAACTAACTCTTTTTCTTAGTAGTCATTTCTGTTTCTAAGAGCAAGACTTTCAGATTTTAATCTTTCATTTTCTAAAGTCTGATCTCTAAAACTAATGAACATGGTTTTAAGATATAATCTCAACTCAGTAATATCATCAATATGAAAAGCAAGAGTTGTTTGAGGTACCTTTAATTCAGCAGTTTCAGAACTGCTATCAGTATTTGCCATCAAGGCATAGTTCACCTCTTCTTTAGCCTTTATCACTTTTCCCTTTCTTGCAGTCAGGAGAGATGTGGCCTCTTTCACCACAATTGTAGCATTTGACATTTGAGTTGTCTCCTTTGTCAGACTTTCCTCTTTTTCCTTCAGACTTTCTGAACCCTTTCTTTTCAGAATTTCCACGTTTCCTTGAAAACTTCTTGCCCTTTCTGAATTTCTTGTAGGCTATCTTAGTGAAACCCTTCACCATAAGAGCACACAGCTGCATCATCTCTACATCAACATCCACTTCAGATAAACTTTCAGTTTCTGAATCATCATCACCAGAATATGATGACTCTGAATTAAACTTTATGATGAGAGCCTTTCCTTTGTCCCTCTTTGATACAACCACTTTAGGAGATTCCTCCTCAGCTTTAAGTGCAACTGTCTTTGACTTTCTTCCATGCCCTTTGCTCCTTTGATCCATCTCAAGTTCATTAGTCTTGAGCATACCATAAATTTCATCAAAAGTAGTTTCAGCAAGGTCATAGTTGTGTCTTATGGTAGTAGACTTCAAATCCCAATTTTCAGGAAGAGCTAAAAGGAATTTTAGATTTGAATCTTCAAGATCATATTCCTTGTCCACCAGTGACAGATTATTCAAGAGTTTGGTAAATCTGTCATATAAATCAGTTAATGACTCATCAGATTTTGAGTCAAAGTGCTCATACTCTTGTGTGAGTATTGTCTTCCTGTTCTTTTTGATGGATTCAGTTCCCTGGCATCTTGTCTCCAAATCATCCCATATCTCCTTTGCAGTCTTGCATCCAATTACCCTATTTGACATGATATTGTCAATTGCACTATGCAGCAAATGCCATACCCTTGCATCCTTGGCAATAGATGAGATGTCTTCAGGTGTGTAATCACTTTTCTCCTTTGGTATGACCTTTGTTGGTTCATGAGCAACTGCCACAGAGAGCTTGGTAGGCTTATGTGGTCTATCATAAATTCTATCAAGATATTCTAGATCTCACTGTTTGTATATCAACAGAGTTGCTCTGATACCACTTGTTAGATCACACAACACTATTGAAGGGGGTTGAATATAGTGTTTATACAATCAAATCGATTTAGAACACAAGTATGTAACAATAATCAAGTTTATTCAATATAATAAGCTCGGTTACAAAGTAGGTTAAACTACCCTCTCAGTGATGAACAATATCACTAAGAGCTGCTAGGTTACAATGTATAATCTTTCTCGTGAATGATAACACCTATAGTGTAAACCGTAAGCTGTGTTTATATAGTACACAGTTTTTTGACTAACTAACCAATGTTTTCTTGAGAATCATAAATGAAAGTTATAGAGATGAAATTTACCAGATTGCCGATTTGTATTTATACAACTCTACAAGTTCTAATAACAATGATGACAAATACACATATGATCTATATATAGTATTTTGAAACTCTAAACCCTAACCTACAAGTAATATGTGTTGAAATCTAATCTATATTTAGGCACAATAGTCTAATTAAATTTTATATCCTTATCCTTATCAAATTTTAATCATTTTTCTCTCCTTCTTCTAATAAAGATATAATTTCTTTTATGATTTGTTTTAATAACTTTATGTAAGAATTTTATATCATAACTATAATAAAAATAAAAACAGTCATTACTAGTCAAAGTTTTTATATTTTTTCACAATTTTTATTGCACTGTATTTCAATTATCATGGATAATAGTTTTTATGTTTTTAAATTTTTTTATTAATGTTAAGATGTAGTATCTATCATGTTTAATAAGATAACATCATAAATATTCATTTTATATTTCCTTATTATGCACATCTTAATCTTTTTGTTCTAGTATCAATATTTTTTAAATATGTTGGTTTACATCCCAAATTCTTTTTTCCTTTCTTTTTTCCCCTTATTGTTTGGCATGAAAATCCCATTTTTTAAATGCTTATAGGAAGTACCTTTACATTTTTGGTATTTTGGGTTCCTAATTTTCTATTAGGCCTTACTGTTGGGCCAACAGACCCATCATTCAGATCATTTGCAAGGCGCAATTATTTATTTTTAAAATTAAAAAAAAAGAAATACCTCATATTTAAGAGCAAAAAACAGAATTTTGAACAGATCTTATAATAATATGGGTGATTGTTAAAATTAATTGTTTTAAAAAAACATTTTCAAATGGGAATCTAAAACATATTGAATTATCGAGTAATATTTCATGGAATCATTATTATAAATGAAATGTTAAATATTAGAAAAATAATTGTTCAACTTTTTTAGAATTTAATAAAACAAATATGCATTTGAGTAAGGTTATAAAAATAAAATTTGGAATTCTTATTTAGGACCCCTTTCATCCAATTTTTTTCATTTCGTTTAAGAAAATAATGCATACAAAAAAACTTAGTTCAGATATAATTTAGAAGTGTTACCTTTAAATCAATTTCAATGAAAAAATTTAATTCTATACATTGCATTAGTTAATACTATAATTCTAATAAGTTGTGTTGTAAATTGATATGTCTTGCACTTTTATGGTTGAAGCAAATTGAAAAAAAATAATTTGGGACACCATTTCTCAGCCCATTTCAAAGAAAGCTACTCCAATATTTCCAACTCCGTACTTTTTTATTTCAGTATTTGTATTTCTTTTAACTTATTTTTCATTTTTATTTGAAATGTTAATATAAATATAAGTACTTTTCTGACTTTTCTGACTATTTATTCTATATTAAAATTAAAATTAAATTAATTTATTAATCCAAAATTCTATTACAAAGTTGACTATTACAAAAGCACAACTATCATTGATTCAACAGTCAATACACATTAATGTTAAGTAATCGAATTCCAATGCTATCCAACTTGATCATTACACTAAACCTGAAAAATGTATGCAATGAGATATACAACACTTACAGAAACCAATCGATCTAACTAATAGAGTCAAATAACATACACATATAATAAAAATAAGATAATCTGTACGATACGATGCATGATACAAACACTTTCGATAAACTTTCATATTTTTATTACATACAAACTATTCAATATAGATAATAACATGACAATAACAAATGATCCTTATCACCATTATTATAACCCAATGATTACAGTCCTAAAGTTTTAATAAATTATCACTACAACCCACGTACTTAGTCACACATTCTGATTTCAATATATTCGCAACTCAGAATCCTAAAATTATCATCTAGACGCTACATATATATACAACAAATATCATTTCAAAATATATCATTCTTCAGCCCAAGTTTCGATATCGAATATACACGTAACACACAAGTAAAAACATTAGAAAATAGATCGAAAACTTACCTCAAGCCTGACCATATTCGTATTAGCATTTTGACTATCTAACCAATGTTTTCTTGAAAATCACACACGAAAGTTATAGGGATGGAAAGTACTTTTCAAAAAGTCAAGAATCAATGAATTCGAACATACGATGAATTTATAAGAAATTAACCAGATTTCCGATTTGTATTTATAAAACCCTACAAGTTCTAATAACAATGATGAGAAATACAAATATGATGTATATATAGTATTTTGAAACTCTAATTCCTAACCTACAAGTTATATATATTGAAATATGATCTAAATTTTAGGCACACAAGTTTAATAAATTTTATATTGTTATCCGTATAAAATTTTAATCATTTTTTCTTATTCTTCTAATATAGATATAATTTGTTTTATAATTTATTTGAATAACTTTATGTAGGAATTTTATATCATAACTATAATAAAAATAAAAACGGTCATTACTAGTCAAAATTTTTGCATTCTTTCACAATTTTTATTGCATTGTATTTTAACTATCATGGATAATACTTTTCATGTTTTTACATTATTTTATTATTGTTAAGATGTAGTATCTATCATGTTTAATAAGATAACATCATAAATATTCATTATCTTGTGAGTAAGTGAATGCAAAATAATTTGTAAGTTGTTGGATATCATAATATAGATTCATGGTTTTATTGTGGGATAATTAGAATCAATTCAGTGTTTCTATTTGCAAGCCAATAAATTTATGATATTTTGTTGTGATTCGTCTAACTTGTTGGGCCTATCATCGAAATATATCCGAAATTATTAAAATTGTCATTAAGATATACATCTGAACTAAGCCCAACTCATCTATATGGTTTCGAAGTAAATAAATAAAATAGAAATAGTAAGAACACATTCTTTTCTATATATACATGCATAAACAAATCTTAATTTATTACCCGTTTCAGTCACATTATTTTTTCTCTTTGCTCTTTCTCTTTCGGTCGCCTCATTCATGAGTTCACAAATCCCAAATCTAGATCCAAACATATATTTCTCTTTTTAAGTCTGTAAAATTTATCTTCAATCAACGCCATATTGATTATGATGTATCATTTTTATCTCTTAATTAGTATTTGAAATTTAAACCAACGATCTTTTCCCAAAAGACCAATTATAAAAAAACTAATATTTATGAGTGTTTATATTCATCTTCGGTTGTTATTTTTGCTTATTGTTTATATTAAATAATGAAGAAAGTGCCTCATAAAGATTGAGAAAGCCGTCGACTTGAAGGTATCATTTTGTAATTTTCTCATATGTTTATCTTTTTATTTGATGTAACTTTGTATTTATTTTTTGATTAACATTTTATACTTGAGATTGCTATCAGATCTGATAGATAGTCAAACCTTTTTGAGCTTATATGATAGATAATCGATTTTTTCTAGTCCGATTAAATATTATTACGTTCACTTGAATTTTTTTTGATTTTAAATTTTTAACTATTTTTGTATCTTTTATAACTCATATGTTATATAATATTGACTTGCTTACTATTAGAATAATTTTCTTTTACCGGTAGTGATATTATATGCATAATCACGTATCCGATGAACATTTAACTTCTTTCTAACTGTGTGGAAACTTTGTATGTCATATAGCCATCATGACCAGGTTCTTTCCCAAATTTAATGGAATACTTTGATCCGACTCTTTCTATCCTATAATTCAATGGGTTACTATAATCCTGCTCTTCCCAATAGTGAAGAACATCATCATGGGCCATTTTCAAACAATCCAATTCTTAATCTTGGAGTTGGTAATGATATGAGTAATATTTGTCATCTTGGATTTGGTAATCGCAAGAGCAATGGGGGTCAGTCTGGTGGAAGCAATGTTGGTCAATCTGGTGGAAGCAATGTTGATCAGTCTGGTGGAAGTAGTGTTGGATAGCTTTTAAGTCATTGGCCACGAGGACGTCCTCATAAAGATTGATCTAGAGAGCCTCATTCTCTATCAATTTAATTTATTTTCCAATAATATTTAATGTAATAGTGATGTAGTGGTCTATCCATTTTTAGTCAGTGATATACTACATTCTAGTTGCTTATATTTTCAGTAATTTTGGAGATATTTGTATAAAAGTTTCACAACAAAACTTTTTATTTGATTCAAGTTTTTGTTGGGATTTTCCCCACGAGCATGTCCTTTTTACATATCTATATTATATTTATTTCAGGTTTAGATGTTTTTTCTAACGAGGAACGTCTTTAATGGCTCTAAATTTCATTTGATTTTGTTTTCGATGTCTTTTCCCTTATTACTCATGTCTTAATCTTTATGTTCTAGTATCAATATTTATTAAATATGTTGGTTTACATCCCATTATTTTTTTCTTTCTTTTATTTTTTCTGTAATTTTCGCATGAAGATCCCATTTGTTAAATACTTGCAGGAGGTACCATTACACTTCTAGTATTTTGGGTTCCTAATTTTCTATTGGGCCTTAATGTTGGGCCAGCAGACCCAACATTCACGTCATATACAAGGCACAACTACTTATTTGTAAAATTAACAAAGGAAAATTCCTCATATTTAAGGGGGGAAATAGATTTTTGAACAGATCTTATAATAATATGGGTGATTGTTAAAATTATTTTTTTAAAAAAATTACATTTCCAAATGGGAAAATAAAACATAATGAATAATCGAGTAATATTTCATGGAATCATTATTGTAAATGAAATGTTACATATAAGAATTTCATAAAACAAATATTCATTTGAGTAAGGTTATAAAAAATAAAAATTGTCATTCTTATTTGGTACTCCTTCCATCCGATTTTCTTTGTCTCATTTAGGAAATAATGCATACAAAGAAAACTTAGTTGAATTATAAATTTGAAGTGTGACCTATATATTAATTTCAAAGAAAAAATTTACTTCTTGCATTAGTTTTATACTTTAATTCTAGTAAGTTGTGTTATAAATTGATATGTCTTCCACTTTTATGGTTCAAGAAAATTGAAAAAAAGTCTTGGGACAGCATTTCAAACAAAAACTACTCCAATATTTCCAACTACATACTTTTTGTATTTCAATAGTTGTATTTGTTTTACCTTATTTTTCTTTTTTATTTGAATTTTTAATAAATATATATGTAATAGCTTGACTTTTTGACTATTCATTCTATATTGAAGCAAAAATTAAATAAATTCATTAATCAAAAATTCTATTACAAAGTTGACTATTACAAAAACACAGCTTCCGATGATTCGAAAGTAAATATACTTTAATACTAAGTCATCGAACTCCAATGCTATCCAACTTAATTATTACATCAAACTCCAAGACTGTATGTAATGAGATATCTAACCCGAACGGAAACCAATCAATCTAACTAATATAGTCAAATAACATACACATATAAAAAAGAGATAACCTACATGATACGATACATGATACGAATACTTTCGATTCTAATCACGATTATTACAACCCAATGATTATGCTCTTGAATTTTTAGAAAATTATCACTACAACCCACTTACTCGGTCATACGTTCTGATTCTTATATATTCGCAATTCAGAATCTCAAAATTATCATCTAGAAGCGACATATACATAACAAATATCATTTCAAAATATATCATTCTTCAGCCCAAGTTTCGATCTCAAATATACATGTAACACACAAGCGAAAACACTAGAAAATGGATCGGAAACTTAACTAAAGCCTGATCATATTCGTATTAGCCTTTTGACTCACTAACAAATGGTTTCTTGAAAACCACACATGAAAGTTATAGGGACGAAATTTACCATATTGTCGATTTGTATTTATAAAACTCTACAAGTTCTAATAACAATGATGAGAAATACACATATGATCTATATATACTATTTTTGAAACTCTAATCCTTGACCTACATGTTATATGTATTGAAATCTGATATAAATTTTAGGAGCACTAGTCTAATTAAATTTTATATCCTTATCCTTATGAAATTTTAATCATTTTTCTTTTATTCTTCTAATAAATATATAATTTGTTTTATGATTTGTTTTAATAACTTTATGTAAGAATTTTATATCATAACTATAATAAAAATAAAAACATTCATTACTAGTAAAAGTTTTTGCATTTTTTTACAATTTTTATTGCATTGTATTTCAATTATCATGGATAATACTTTTTATATTTTTACATAATTTTATTATTGTTAAGATGTAGTATCTATCATGTTTAATAAGATAACATTATAAATATTCATTATCTTGTGAGTAAGTGAATGCAAAATAATTTGTAAGTTGTTGGGTATCATAATATGGATTCATGGTTTTATTGTGGGATAATTAGAATCAATTTAGTGTTTCTATTTGCAAGCCAATAAATTTATGATATTTCGTTGTGATTCGTCTAACTTGTTGGCCCTATCATCGAAATATATCCGAAATTATTAAAATTGTCATTAATATATACATGTAAACTAAGTCTAGATCCATGTCCAAAAGGCTTTAAGGCCCAACTCATCTATATGGTTTCGAAGTTAATAAATAAAATAGAAATAGTATGCACACATTCTTTTCTATATATACATGCATAAACAAATCTTAATTTCTTACCCGTTTCAGTCACATTATTTTTTCTCTTTGCTCTTTCTCTTTCGGCCGCCTCATTCATGAGTTCACAAATCCCAAATCGAGATTTAAACATATATTTCTCTCTTTAAGTCTGTAAAATTTATTTTCAATCAACGCCATATTAATTATGAAGTATCATTTTTATCTCTTAATTAGTATTTGAAATTTAAACCAACGATCTTTACCCAAAAGACCAATTATAAAAAAACTAATATTTATGAGTGTTTATATTCATCTTCGGTTGTTATTTTTTCTTATTGTTTATATTAAATAATGAAGAAAGAGCTCCAAAAAGATTGAGAAAGGCGACGACTTGAAGGTATCATTTTGTAAATTTCTCATATGTTTATCGCTTTATTTGATGTAACTCTGTATTTATTTTTTGATTAACATTTTATTCTTAAGATTGCTATCACGTCTGATAGATAATCGAACCTTTTTAAGCTTGTATGATAGATAATCAATTTTTTCTGGTCCGATTAAATATTATCACGTTCATTTGGATTTTTTTTTAGATTTTGAATTTTTAACTATTTTCGTACCTTCTATACCTCATATGTTATATAATATTGACTTGCTTACTATTAGAATAATTTTCTTTTACGGGTAGTGATATTATATGCATAATCATGTATCCGATGAACATTTAACTTCTTTTTAACTGTGTGGAAACTTTGTATGTCATATAGCCATCATGACCAAGTTCTTTCCCAAATTCAATGGAATACTCTGTTCCGACTCTTCCTATCCCAAATTCAATGGGTTACTATAATCCTGCTCTTCCCAACAGTGAAGAACATCACCCTCGGCCATTCTCAAACAATCGAATTCTTAATCTTGGAGTTGGTAATGACATGAGTAATTTTGGTCATCTTGGATTTGGTAATCGCATGAGTAATGGGGGTCAGTGTGGTGGAAGCAATGTTGGTCAATCTGGTGGAAGCAATGTGGATCAGTGTGGTGGAAGTAGTGTTGGTTAGCTTTTAAATCATTGGCCACGAGGACGTCGTTATAAAGATTGATTTACAGAGCTTCATTCTCTATCAATCTAATTTATTTTCCAATAACATTTAATGTAATAGTGATGTAATGGTCTATCCGTTTCTAGTCAGTAATATACTACATTCTAGTTACTTATATTTTCAGTAATTTTTATATTAAATTTTGGAGATATTTGTACAAAAGTTTTACAACAAAACTTTTTATTTGATTCGAGTTTATGTTGGGATTTTCCTCACGAGCATGTCCTTTTTACATATTTATATTGTATTTATTTCAGGTTTAGATGTTTTTTCTAACGGGGAACGTCTTTAATGGCTCTAAATTTCATTTGATTTTATTTTAGATGTTTTTTTCCTTTTTTACGCACGTCTTAATCTTTTTGTTCTAGTTTCAATATTTATTAAATATGTTGGTTTACATCCCATTATTTTTTTCTTTCTTCTCTTTTTTCTCTAATTTTCGCATGAAGATCCCATTTGTTAAATGCTTGCCAGGAGGTACCTTTACACTTCTGGTATTTTGGGTTCCTAATTTTCTATTGGGCCTTAATGTTGGGCGAGCAGGCCCAGCATTCACGTCATTTACAAGGCGCAACTACTTATTTGTAAAATTAACAAAGGAAAATACCTCATATTTAAGGGGGGAAATAGATTTTTGAACCGATCTTATAATAATATGGGTGATTGTTAAAATTATTTTTTTTTAAAAAATTACATTTCCAAATGGGAAAATAAAACATAATGAATAATCGAGTAATATTTCATAGAATCATTATTGTAGATGAAATGTTGCATATTAGAAAAATAATTGTTCAACTTTTTTAGAATATAATAAAACAAATATTCATTTGAGTAAGGTTATAAAAAATAAAAATTGTCACTCTTATTTGGTACTCCTTCCATCCAATTTTCTTTGTCTCATTTAGGAAATAATGCATAAAAAGAAAACGTAGTTGAATTATAAATTTGAAGTGTTACCTATATATTAATTTCAAAGAAAAAATTTACTTCAATACATTGCATTAGTTTTATACTATAATTCAAGTTAGTTGTGTTATAAATTGATATGTCTTCCACTTTTGTGGTTCAAGAAAATTGAAAAAAAAGTCTTGGGACAACATTTCAAAAAAAACTGTTGTGGATATGTTGTGAACTTGATGATTTCATTAACAAAACACTTTAGTAGATTAAACTTATTAAAAAATGTAGCACTCGACGGATAAGCAATTATAGTCCCGACGGATGACTCATTATAGTCCCGACGGATGACTCATTATAGTCCCGACGGATGACTCATTATAGTCCCGACGGATAATGAATTGTTATCCATCGAGTGAGTAGCTTATGTAATAATAAGTCCGTAGCACATTTCTGCATACATCTTTGTATGGATTTTGTATTAGCATATAAGTCATGTTGACTTTAATTAGATATGCAGAATAGGTTGATTAATTATACATAGATGATGTCTTGTAATTCTGCATAAATGAAATGAAGTCAAGTGCCAGATTTCTACTCGACGAATGATCAACAAAGCTACTCGACGAATGATCAACAAGACAACTCGACGGATGATCATGAACTCGACAGATGATCAATTCAAATATCCGTTGACAGTGACAACACAGTCACATGCGTCGAGTGTATGTAAAAGGAATGTGAAAGCCTATTCAACTGGGTTTTAGAGAACAAAGAAGCATTGCCAATTCCATGCTATTATGAAGATATTCAATGATGTTAGAATAGAGTAATGAAGCAGCAGAGTATTCGACTTGATAGGTTTTGTTTTATTATCTTGTCTTATTGCTTTGTAATCTTGGTGATATATAAACCAAGAAGTAGCAAATAGAACAACAAGACTAAGAACATTTTTCTCAGAGAAATATTTGTAAGCTGTATTCTTAGCATTTCTCTGAAAACTTAGTTGTTCATATTTGTAAGCAGCTGTGAGCTAATTTAGCTACACAGAGTTCTCTTAATAAAATATATATCTCTGGTGGATATATTCAAATCCACCAGAAATTTTTTAATGACTTGTGTTTTTAATTAATTGTGTTTTGATTTTACTAACTCCTTATTCCGCACTTTGCAATTCTAACACTTATATATTATTAAGATAGAACATTTTATAATTTGTGAAAAAGGTTCAAAAATTCCATTCAACCCCCTTCTATAATTCTTGTTGCATTGTTAGGGACTAACAATTGGTATCAGAGCAAGCTCTTGATAAACAAAGAGTTTAAAGATTACAACAAAATAGCAAGATGAACAAGAAGGATGTTGGAGTCAAGATTCGTTTTCTGGACAAAGATAATTACCATCACTGGAAGGTAAAGATGCATCTTCATTTACTTTCTCAAGATGAGGCCTATGTAGACTGCATAGAGAGAGGCCCTCACATACTAATGAGAGCTGCAACTGGTAATGAACCATTTGTCCCCAAGCCAAGGCATGAATGGTCTGATCCTGATATTGAACAAGTCAGGAAGGATAAGAAGGCTATGAATATTCTGTTCAATGGAATTGATGGTGACATGTTTGACAACATCATCAATTACAAAACTGCCAAGGAAGTTTGGGATACTATATAGATTATATGTGATGGCACTGAACAAGTTAGAAAAAACAAGATGTAGCTGCTAATTCAGCAGTATGAGCACTTTCATAGTGAAGATAGTGAGTCTATCACTGACATTTTTAGTAGATTTCAAAAACTAGTAAATGCTCTGAAGTTGCATGGAAGGGTCTATCAGAAAAAAGACTCCAATCTTAAATTCCTTAGATCTCTTCCAAAGAATTGGAAACCTAAGACAGTCTTATTGGGAAACTCTCAAGATTACAAGGAGTTTACTTTTGAGAGCCTGTATGGCATCCTGAAAAC
Source organism: Apium graveolens (assembly GCF_009905375.1). Classification (NCBI taxonomy): domain Eukaryota; kingdom Viridiplantae; phylum Streptophyta; class Magnoliopsida; order Apiales; family Apiaceae; genus Apium; species Apium graveolens. The sequence continues at coordinate 281,620,622 of NC_133655.1, forward strand.
TTATGAGCTTTAAATAAAGCAAGATGAGAGGATGGAGAGAGGAAAGAAGAAAGAAGGATCCATTGCACTAGTTGCTGAGTCGGAGAAAGAGAAGGAAGTGAAGATGGAAGCTGTTGAATCAACTTCAAAGGTCTGTGAAAACAAGGGCAAGGGGCTAGTAGCTGAAAATGAAGATTCTTTGAGCCAAGATGACATGGAAGATATTGATGAACATCTACCATTTCTTTCCATAAGATTTTCCAAGCTCAAGTTCAAGAAGAACTTTGGAGCAGCTAAGCCAAATAGAAACATGGTGGATAAATCAAAATTCAAATGTTTCAAATGTGGCTTGGCAGGGCACTTTGCCAGTGAGTGTAGAAAACCAGATTCCAACAAGAAAAAAGTCTGAGCCTGTGGATTATATACAGAAATATTTTGAGTTGCTCAAACAAAAGGAAAGGGATTTCATTACACAAGAAAATGACTGGGCAGCAGATGGTCTGGATGAGGATGAGGATGTTAGTTATGTCAATCTATCCCTAATGGCCAAGTCTGATGAAACAGAGACAAGTTCTTCAAGTAATCAGGTAATCACCACTAACCTTGCATATTTATCTAAAACTGAGTGTAATGATGCAATAAATGACATGTCTAAAGAATTATATCATTTCCGTGTTACACTTAAGTCTCTTACTAAGGAAAATGCTAAAATTAAAGAAAACAATTTGTTTTTAAGTGAGAGGAATAATGTGCTAGAGTCTCAGTTCATAGAATTTGAAAAATTAAGAATTGAGTGTAAAATTGCTAAGGATGAAATAAATGAGTCCTTGAAGAAAGAAGAGATCTTGAAGAAGCAGCTCAAAGGAGAACATGAGGTGATTAAGGCATGGAAAACATTTAGAGGTGTTCATGCTCAAATCACCAAAGTTCAAGGTATTGAGTCCTTCTGTGATGCAGCCTGGAAAAAGAATAAGGAGAAGCTGGAAACCAATTTGGTTGAAGGACTGCTAACAAATGTAGACTCGACGGATGATGAGGGTCATCCGTCGGATAACAAAAAGGGTTATCCGTCGAGTGATATAAATCCTCATTCATCGACTGTGAGCAAGCCTGTGAGTAACGCCAAACTTATCAAGTTATATGAGAAATATGGATCAGTTTCCAAGAATTTTGTTTCTAGGAGAATCCAGTCAAGTGAAGAAGGAGAAAAAGGCTAATGTTGTTCATATGACTGTCAAGCAATTGAGTGACAGACTGGAAAAGATTGAGGTTAAAATAGTGGCTAAAAAGAAAAATAATAGAAATGGTAAAGTAGGAATTAACAAGCATAACAACTACACACCTGATAAATATTCTCCTAGAAAAATTTGTGTCAAGTGTGGTAGTGTAAATCATTTCTCTGTTAATTGCAAAACTGCCATGCCTGCTTCCATATCTGTGCCACCTCATTTTCCCAACATGAATACCATGCCTTCTATGCCTATGAATGCTATGTCTGCACAGAATATGAATGCACAATTTGCTAATATGCCATTTGTACCTAATCCTTATTATGCAGCATTTAGTATGCCACAAATGCCATTTAGCAAGCCTTACTGGAATAACATGTTTACTAATAGCATGCCATTTCCTGTTAATCAAAATATGCATGATAATTCTGCTGTAATGAATGGTTTCAAAGGTCCAACTCAAATGACTAAGGATGAATCTGATATCCCCAAGTCAAATGAGATCAAACCTAAGAAACAAAAAAAGAAAGCTAACAAGGCAGGACCCAATGAAACTTGGGTACCAAAATCAACTTGATTTGATTTTGACGTGTGCAGGGAAACAAAAAGAATCTATGGTACTTGGATAGTGGCTGTTCAAGACACATGACTGGTGATTCGACCCTGCTCATAAAGTTCAAGGAGAGAGTTGGCCCAAGTATTACTTTTGGAGATGACAGCAAGGGTCATACTGTGGGATATGGCTTGATTTCTAAAGATAATGTCATCATTGAAGAGGTTGCCTTAGTGGATGGTCTCAAGCACAATCTGTTGAGTATCAGCCAGCTTTGTGATAAAGGAAATTCAGTAACCTTCAATTCTGAAGCCTGTGTTGTGACAAATAAAAGAAGCAACAAAGTGGTTCTCACTGGAGTGAGAAAAGGAAATGTGTACCTAGCTGACTTCAACTCATCAAATGCAGAATCTGTTACTTGTCTTCTCAGTAAAGCAAGTCAGGATGAAAGTTGGTTATGGCACAAGAAGCTATCCCATCTAAACTTCAAGACCATGAATGAACTTGTAAAGAAAGACCTGGTTAGAGGCATTCCTCAAGTGGAGTTTTCTAAGGATTGATTGTGTGATGCCTGCCAAAAGGGAAAATAGATCACAACATCATTCAGAAAGAAGCTTGATTCATCAATTGAAGAACCTTTACAACTGCTACACATGGATTTGTTTGGACCAGTCAATGTATTGTCAATTTCAAGGAAAAGATTTTGCTTAGTAATTGTTGATGATTTCTCAAAGTTCACTTGGACATATTTCCTAAATTCTAAAGATGAGGCTATTGAAATCATTATCAATCACATAAGGCAAGTCAATAATCATGCTGATTTCAAAGTTAGAAGAATTAGGAGTGACAATGGAACTGAATTCAAGAATTCCACTATGAGAGCATTCTGTGAAGAAAAATGGGATTATGCATGAGTTTTCAGTAGCAAGAACTCCGCAACAAAATGGAGTAGTAGAAAGGAAGAACGTATCGCTTATTGAAGCTGCAAGGATAATGCTTGAAGAATATAAGTTACCAATATATTTTTGGGTTGAAGCTATAAATACTGCATGCCACACTAAGAATATTTCTCTGGTTAATCAAGCAAAATGCATGACTCCCTATCAATTGTTCAAGAACAAAAAGCTAGCTCTAAATTTTCTTCATGTCTTTGGCAGGAAATGTTATATCTTGAGAAATCAAACTGATCAGAATAGGAAGTTTGATACTAAAGCAGATGAAGGAATTTTTGTTGGATATGCTGTTCGTAAAGCATACAGAGTCTACAATCTGAGAACCAACATTGTTGTGGAATCAATACATATTGTGTTTGATGATAAAAAGATTGAGGGACTACAAGATGGAGATTACCATGAGAGCCTCAAATTTGACAATGTGGAGATGGTTAGTGATGACAGTGATGATGAAAGTGATCAAGAAACTACTACTAAGGATAGTGCAGGAAAATCTACCTCCAATGAAGCTGTTAACTCAACATCCATCGAGTTACAAAATATATCATCCGTCGGTAGACAACCTGCATCATCCATTGAGAGACAACCAGCCTCATCCGTCGGTACTCAAAATTCACCATCTGTCGGGTTATCACAAAGAGCTGAAAGTCAGAATAGATCACTTTCAGAAAATTCCCCTCTCTCAAATCAAAGATCCATAAACTCAGGGGGAGTTTCAAACAATCAAAACTCAATCACATATCAAGACAACAATGAGGCCTCTTCATCTAGACCTAATCTACCTCAACAAAGGAAATGGACAAAGGATCATCCTTTTGAGCCTATCATAGGTGATGTATCTTCTAGAGTTCAAAAAAGGAGAGCAACTCAAGAAGAATGTCTATACAACAGCTTTCTTTCTAAGGAAGAACCAAAGAAGGTAGAAGAAGATTTGTTGGATCCTGATTGGATTTTAGCTATGCAGGAAGAGCTAAACCAATTTGAGAGGAATAAGGTATGGAAGCTGGTACCCAAGCCTAAAGGAAAGAAACCTATAGACACCAAGTGGGTATTCCGAAATAAGATGGATGAAAATGGCATAGTAGTCAGGAACCTGTCAATTTCTGGGAAACAAGCTTGTGTCCTGGTTCAGTAAAAAGCAAAATTCAGTTTCTACTTCTACAGCTAAAGCTGAATATATTGCTGCTGGAAGTTGCTGTGCACAGATTTTGTGGATGAAAAACTAATTGCTAGAATATAGTCTGCAAGTGGAAAGAATTCCCATTTACAGTGATAACACAAGTGCAATTGCCATCACTGAAAATCCAGTACATCATTCAAGGACAAAGCACATAGACATCAAGTACCACTTCATAAGGGAACATGTAATGAATGGTACTGTGGAACTACATTTTGTTCCAAGTGAAAAGCAGCTTGCAGATATATTTACCAAGCCACTGAATGAATCCACCTTTTCAAGGTTGGTAAGTGAGTTAGGTATGCTAAATTATTCTTAAAATTTTTATAGATATTCTGCAAGTTGTTATGCAAACATAAATTTAATTCATTTTTCAGTCTTGGATGAAATTTTGGCTAAGTCAAAATTTACATCTCGACGGATGATCATTATCCACCGAGTTTGGTCATCCGTCGGTATACATTTTATTAATAAAATCAATTACTTTTCTGGAATACTTTATGACTCGATGGATAACTGGTTTATTCTCATCCATCGAATTGTCTTATTCTTAGCCGTTCATTCTCTGAACATTATCCATCGAGTATACTTACAGTTCCTAAGCATAACACGACGGATAATTGAAGGAATTTTTACAGTTTATCTTTAAACGGCTATTTTGGGCAATTCTTATTGGTGACTTTATTTTACTTTATTATTTTTTACAGTTATTTTAAAGATAGTATAAAAGCTTAATTCATTTCCATTACTTTTCTTTATCATTCTCAAATCATCTGCTCTAAATTCTCTCATTCTCAAAAGCAATTATCATCTCTATCTCTGCAATTTCCACTCTCTAACAATGGCACCAGTTGTCAAGATCATGTCACAAACTGGATTCATCTATGAGAAGAACAACTTCACGACTCTAGTAAACAAGGGGATTCAACAGACTTGTGACTACCATAAAATGATGGATTTTGTGAAGAACTGCAAACTCAACTATGCCATGCTAGAATCACCCACCATCTTCTGTGAGGTTGTTGAGGAAATGTAGTCAACTGCTCTATACAACTCAACTGATAAAACCATCACACTCACTATTAAAGGTAAGGAATTCTGTATCAATAGTGATATTATTAAAGCATGTTTCAAAATTCCTAATAATACTGTGACCTCACCACACACAAAAACTGATATTGTTAATATGCTTAATTATATGAACTATGCACTCTCAACTTCTAAGTTAAGAGATATTAGGAGGTTGGGTCTTAGGAAAAAATGGAGTTTCATGTGTGATGTAGTTACCAAGATCTTTTCTGGTAAAATCAGTAATTTTGATTCTGTCAATATTTCTATGCTTAACATGCTTTACATGCTAGTTACAGATAAGTTCTTTAATTTTAGTGATCTTGTTTTGATTGAGGTGGGGTTTAAATTAGGGGAGTTAAATAAGAGGGGTAAAAATGTTTACTATGCTATGTTTTTCATGATGCTAGCTAACCACCTCTCTGAGGAAATTGTGCTTGAGAACCCAAACAACAAATTAGATTGTTGGGTACATGAAAGAAGAATTATTGCAGATTTAAACAGGGCAAATCATCACAAGGAGGTGCCACTCTTCTATTTCCCTGTAATGGAAGCACCTCAGGTAAGTGAGGTAAGTTCACCTGTCCCTACTCTTCCAACCTCACAGATTTCTTTGAATTCTAGTGTAGCTATGACAACTGTGTCAATGACCCAACAGTTGCCTACCCAAGCTACCAAATCAACAAAAATTTCTAAATCCAAGTCAAAGAAAGCCCCTCTAGTATCTCTCAAAATATACCAGTTGCAAAATCCACCAAACCAAAAGAGGGGAGTGTGAAGGTGGGTAAGGTAGGTGAGGGACATGATGAATATAAAAGAAACCCTAAGGATAAGGTTGAAGAGGTGAGTATTTCCCAGCCTAACCACACTGCAGTTTCCCAACAAACTGTAGTGCTTAATAAGGATAAAAGCTCATTTCTAGTTGCTTCCTCCCAAAAGGATGTAACTATTGAACAAAGCTCTCAACCAAGAGCACAGGCCAAAAGGGTAAGGGACACAAGCTCACCCCAAACCTATGCTAGAAAGAAGAAATCAAAAACCATTGGGGATGCACAGGGCACACACACTGTGCAAACTGGTGCTAAAGACACAGTCACTGCACCTTCACAAAGTCAGTTTGATGTCGCTCCAATAAATATGGAATCACAGCCAAAATCTTTAGTAATAGAAGCACCCCAAACACCAAATTCTCCCATAAACTCTCTAGATGTGGACATGATCAACAAATCAAGTCCTAATTCCCCTTCTTTAACTCTGTTAGGGAAGCCAAAATCTAGTGCAAGTGAGCATCATCTTTTGGATGATTTTTTGGCTCACTTGCCAATTCTTTCAGGAACTGTTGAGCCATCTGTGCCAAAATTCTCATCAATTTGCATAGAGTCCACAATAGTTTCCACTCCAAACTCATTTATTCCTACTCTCTTGATGGATATTATTCATTCATCGAGTAGTGATTGTATCCTGACGGATAAGCTTAACAGCAGTTATCCGTCGGCTAGCCAAACTACTACCCTGACGGATGTCTACTATCCGTCGAGTGTCTCTGCACAACTTCAAATTTCCTCAATTATCTCAAGTGCAGAAGACTTAGTGGTAGAACAAACACTTCTAGGATTGAGGGAAGGGAGTGAATATATGAGTGAGAGTCTGGGTTGCTCCCAGGAAAAATGAGAGGAAAATAGTGAAAATATGCAATCCAGTTCTTTAGGATTGGTAAAAGAGAGTGTGTGGAGTCCCACCTTAGATGGTGAAGGTGAGGGTGTGACGGTGGGGAGCCAAGGTGAGACCTTGATGCAAGAAAAGAGAGATTATGAGAGAAAAGCAGGTACTGAAGATACAAGGGAGGATGTTATTGTAAGTGAGTTAATGAATATCCAGGATGCAGACATGGAGGAACTATCTCAGCAACCTCAAGTTGTTATAGATTCCACCTCCCTTGATGCTGAGGTATTTACTCACCCTATTTCAGCATATCAACTTCTAGCTGAATAGGGCAATGATAATGTAGAAAGGATGCTTAACTTGGTGCATACCACATAGTCAATGCTAAGAGCTAAGGATGCCATCACAGCTTTTCCCTCTATAGCTGGTGATGTTGATTATTAGACTGGTGGTTCAGAAGAATTCTTTGGAGTTGAAGGTGGAGATAGTGAAGAAGAGCCACTGGACATGGGTGAGAAGTAGGCTCCAGTTCAAGATCAGGAATGCCATCTTGGGCATTTTCAAAGCACTGTGATGAACACTACTTCAAGAAAACCCTGATTCAACTCATAAATCAGACAAATTCTGCTCTTCAAACCACCACAAATGCCAACAACAAAAAGCTCATTCAAGCACATCTTGCCTCTCTGTAACTACAACAAATTCAAGGTTTTCAACATGCTCGAGATGTCAACACTATCAAGGGTGATATTGATGAGATGAAAAAGGCCATTTCTGACAAGACGGACTCTAAACTTCCAGAAGCTACAATGCTAGACATCAAGAGATAACTCAGGAAAAATTCCGATCTTGCCACAAAGATAGATGCCTTAGATACAAGAATATCATCAATGGAAGCATCTCTAACAGCAATTCATCTACACCAAGCTCAACAGACAGACTTGCTTCAGAAACTGGTGGCTGCACAGACCTCCTCCACTCAACTTGCTGATAACAAAAAGGGGGAGACAGAGGATTCTAGGAGTGAGGGGGAGCAAAAAGTGCTCAACATTGAAGTTAGCAAAGTAATTGTGCCTTCAATTACTTTCACCAAGCCACCTGCCAAAGACAGCATTGATCTGATAAATGAAGCAGTAACCAATATAAGAGCAGCTGAAAAGGAGCAGTTGATTCCAATCAACTGGGAGAAAATTGATGAGGACATTCAAAAGAAGTTTAGGCTAGCAAATAAGCCAGAAAAGTCAGCCATTCATCACTCTCAAGTTAGGCAAAGCTCTGTGAATGAAATGAGCAAGAACTATCTGGAAAGAAGACATCCATCCTGCATCAAACCTCCAAAAGCTGAAATAATTTTGAAGCCAAGGGTGAATTATCCAAAATCATCACTAAAGAACCCCTTGGACATAGTGTATGATACACCTAAGCCAGATAAGAAGAAAATGTTGTCAAGATCTATTGCCTTTTACAAGGATCCAGCTGATTCAGCTTTGAAAAGGAGAATTGCTAAAGTTTTCAGGAATGGTAAAGAAATATGTGTAGTGGCTGGACACCCTCAATTTACTAAAGCAAAGAGAGAAGAAAAGGCAAGATTGAAGCAAGAAAAGAAGCAAGTTGCTCTAGATGCTAAAAAGGTTAAACAAAGAAAAGAGCAAGCTGCTATCTTAGCCAAATTGCAAGCTGTGAAAACCACTCAACAAATCTCTGCCAAGCCATCTAAAATCACTGAATCTCAAGATCTAAAGAAGCAAAATGAACCACAATAGAAAAAGTCTCACAGATACAAGGAATTTGCTAAAAGAACCAAAAGGAAATTGGACCTTGTTGATAAAGAATTGGAGGATCAATTTCCAAAGGAATCCACTCCAACTACAACTCAACCATCAAAATCCTAGGTGGTATTTGAAGATATTAAGGTGGTGGATCCCTACAGGAACATTAATGGTGAACTTATTGTGCCTAAGGATGAACCAATAGACTGGGAAAGTCTACCAATTCCTGATTTCCATTTGCCAATCCTTGCCAAGCCAAAGAGAACAAAGTCAAGGGCAGTCAAGAAAGTGAAGCTGTCACCTCCCAAATCCAAATTTCTAACCAAATCTCAATCCAAAGTCAACAAAGGAGATTACATATACATCTGTGACATTAAGGAATTCCCAGCTCTAAACCTCTATCTAGATGAACTGGAAGAAGTGAGAGGGATTGATGCTTACAGGAATCTACCTGAAAGGTTAGTGTTCAAGTACAAGGGAGGAAAAGAGATACAGTGGCCACTTCACAGGATCCTTCAAGAAAGCTAATCTGTGCTGATTAAGGTTTATTCATCATTCAAGAAGAACTTGTGATTCGATGTTACAGCAAGAAGACTTGTTCTTAAGAAGATTGAAGAACTGAGGAGTATTAGAGCCAAAGATGCACTCCCAAAGACACTTACTATTCCCTACACAGGAAGTAGAGTGCATCTAAGGCCCTACTGGGAAATGGAGTTCATGGATGACAAAGGAGTTAGAAGATTTTTCAGATTAGAAGACCAATTGAGCATCTCTAGCAATGAGACTCTTTTGGAAATGCAAGAAAAACTAAATCTCTCAGAATCTGATGAACTGGAATTCCACAGACAGCTTCAAAATCAGATAGAAGAAAACAACAAAGAGCTTGGGAAGAGATCAAGATCTTCAAGGAAATAGATTAATCTAATCAGGCTAGAGGAGCACCTTGAAAATGACTGTGAGCCAATCTTTGTACATTTTGTTAATTGAAGCACTTTACAGTTTTATCTACTTTCCTCTTAAAGTTGTATTTTTAGGATGTTTTGTTATCATCAAGTTTCTCTTAATTTATGCCTACAATTCCATTAGACATAAATTGGGGGAAATTGTTGTGGATATGTTATGACCTTGATGATTTCATTAAATAAACACCTTAGTAGATTTAACTTAGTGAAAAATGTAGCACTCGACGGATAAGCAATTATAGTCCCAACGGATGACTCATTATAGTCCCGACGGATAATGAATTGTTATCCATCGAGTGAGTAGCTTATGTAATAATAAGTCTGTAGCACATTTCTGCATACATCTTTGTATGGATTCTGTAGTAGCATATAAGTCATGTTGGCTTTAATTAGATATGCATAATAGGTTGATTAATTGTACATAGATGATGTCTTATAATTCTTCATAAATGAAATGAAGTCAAGTGCCAGATTACTACTCGACGGATGATTAACAAAGCTACTCGACGGATGATCAACAAGACAACTCGACGGATGATCATGTACTCAACGGATGATCAATTCAAATATTCGTTGACAGTTACAACACAGTCACATGCGTCGAGTGTATGCAAAAGGAATGTGGAAGCCTATTCAACTGGGTTTTAGAGAACAAAGAAGCTTTGCCATTTTCATGCTATTATGAAGATATTGAAAGATGCTGGAATAGAGTAATGAAGCAGCAGAGTATTAGACTTGATAGGTTTTGTTTTATTATCTTGTCTTATTACTTTGTAAATTTGGTGATATATAAACCAAGAAGTAGCAAATAGAACAACAAGACTGAGAACATTTTTCTCAGAGAAACATTTGTAAGTTGTATTCTTAGCATTTCTCTGAAAACTTAGTTGTTCATATTTGTTAGCAGCTGTGAGCTAATTTAGCTACACAGAGTTCTCTTGATATAATATATATCTCTGGTGAATACATTCAAATCAACCAGAAAGTTTTTAAAGACTTGTGTTTTTAATTACTTGTGTTTTTATTTTACTAACTCCTTATTCCGCAATCTGCAAATGAAACACTTATATATTATTAAGATAGAACATTTTATAATTTGTAAAAAAGGTTCAAGAATTCCATTCAACCCCCCTTCTGTAATTCTTGTTGCATTGTTAGGGACTAACAACACTACTCCAATATTTCCAACTACATACTTTTTGTATTTCAATATTTGTATTTGTTTTAACTTATTTTTCTTTTTTAGTTGAAATTTAAATAAAAATATATGTAATAGCTCGACTTTTGGACTATTCATTCTATATTAAAGAAAAAATTAAATAAATTCATTAATCCAAAATTCTATTACAAAGTTGACTATTACAAAAATACAACCAATGATTCGAAAGTAAATATAATTTAATTCTAAGTCATTGAACTCCAATGTTATCCAACTCAATTATTACACCGAACCCGAAAAACTGTATGTAATGAGATATATAACCCGAACGGAAACCAATCGATCTAACTAATATTGAATCAGACAATGATTTTCCACCGTTGTCTAAAAGATGAATTTTTCATTGTCTATCCGGGGGCGGTGTGTTTGGCACTCATACAATGGTTACGCACCATTGTAACAAATACATCACACAACCGAATATAAAACCATTGTCTCTTTTTATTCACACAACGCATATGACCCTTTATAATATTCTACAAACAACAGTTTTTTAGCCGTTGTAACAATTTACAGGCACAATAGTTAAAAATAGTGTTATGAGAATTGACTCCTACAACAGTTTATGTATTTATTTCATCTAGTTACACAATGGTTTTTATTAAGAAATAAATGTATGAGATACTTTACACAACAATTTTTTATTTTTTGGGTATTGTGTTTTAGCTATGCTCACAACAGCTTTACGCAATGGTGTAAAAGATTTAAACCATTACAAATAATATCAAAAGACAACAGTTTTTAAAAAAAACTATGTGCACTGAGACATACAACGGTTTTTATCATTTTTAATATGGCTTTCACACAACTGTTTATAAAATTAATCTCATTATTTAAATTAAACCAGTTTTCAAATAAAATGGTATTATAATAATTCAATTATTATTTCACAATTGAAATTAAATTTACAATACAATGGTTCTCTACAAGAATTACAATTATAACTTAAAATCTATTTCTACTAATGCTCATTAATGTACACATTTTAATCAGCTTGGCTATTGAAAACATCAAGTCCCATTTCTGTTGGATCAGTGGCTGGCAAGTCAAGCTGGATGCCGTCGAATTCCCTCTTAAATCTGTCTTTATAGCTTGCGTAAATCATTTTGCTCCTTACCTTGGACACCTTTACAACCATATACAGATCATAAATAAATAAAACTTAACGAAATGGAATGCAAATAAAGCAAATTTAAGACCTTGTATTTTGTACTTACCATTCAATGAAGAAAATTATGCTCTTCTGCCAATTCTCTACGGTCACAAAATCATAGTCATAAATCGCATAATGACACTCATCTTCAGGAAGGCTAGCTTCATAAACATATATTGAATGTAAAATCTCATGTACTCAATGCAAGAAAAGTATAACACGAGTTCACAGAGCAATTACCTGCCGAAAAGGTACATATGAAGGTAAATACGGCACTCAACGCCATGTTCTACTATCCCTAAAGTAGAACCCACCTTTGACAATACCTATTGTTGATGATCATTGATAAAATGCTGATTCTTTATAATATAAACAGAGCATACATATATTAGTCTAGTAAATTAGTATCAATTTCTCCATTCTTACTAGTATATTCCTGTCACCACTCCAGGAATCATTTACATCATTACTTCCTGGAGATATTGGCTCCCTTCCTCTCCTGCTAAAGCCAGAGCCTTTATCCCTCATACACATTTCTGAACAAACAAAAGACTTTTTTGTAATTATAAAAAGATTATTGAATAATAGTCTGTATACTATAGACAGATAGGTGAGAAGCAAACCTTGTTTATTACTGTCAATTTCACTATCATTATCTTCAGAAGTAAGAATTAAATACTACTATATCACAAGGTAAATCACCTATGTTGCCATAAGCATGTGTATATAACTTATCCATAATGATTGTTTACAATGTTCAAAGAAGAAGAAAAACCCAAAGAGAACGAAACATAAAATTAACAGCAAAGGATATTTTTTCTTATTGCCTAAATCACTTGCTCTATCATGAAGATGAGTGATCCGCATCATTTCTGATTCAAGCCACTGGATCATAAACATTATACATCTTTAGTATTAAAATGAAGTGCAGTTATGTATAATGCATTAAAAGAACAAAACTAATAAAGATAACTGCTTCAAGACCACAGCCCTAGATCTGCACAAGGCGGTTCTGAATCCAGTCGGTTTTAAAAAAAACATAACATTCCTAGTATATGTAGCATAGGCAGAACAACTTTTGCAAAATAACATACATATGTCCATTATCTAGATACAATCGACAAAACCTGTGTAGATATATCTACTATATAATTCAATTATGTGGCCTGACAAGGAAATCTAGATACTAAAAGCCGTTCATAACAGGAAAATTGTTTTTGCTGAATCATTTGCAATCAAGTTAATAACATGCTTGCTTCTCTGAAAATATTAGATTACAAACGAAAATACTTGTGGAAAAAGAATTAAGAAAGTATGAAAAATAGGTAAGAGTCACAAATAGTATATGCTAGTATTCTTAAAAAAACTAGCAGAAGTATGAAGCTGATCAATTTGAAATGTTTCATATTTTCAAGTTATTCAGCTTGGAAATGGAGAAGGAAATTTAGGTCACACAGAAAATAATCATCACAGTATATGTCGGACTCAAAGTATGAAGTTGTACCATTGAATTATCTGTAATATCCAGAAAACGTGTCCCTCTCCAATTTCATCTGGAAGTCATAAATTAATTTGATCTATTACTACCTGTGGCCCGTTGAAGAAGAGAAACAACTCCTCCCTCAGCATTTGAGTACTTCTTGTATATGAGATTTCAGCTTATTCTCTGCTGCACCTGAGTGGAACCTAACCGGTTCTTTAGCACATTCCCTGTGTTTAACAACCACAAAATTAACACACATATATAAGTGTCATTCACTCAAAATTATGGCTGAAGAACACTGTGGAATTTAGACAGAGGAGTTTTTTGTGTAAAATAGAGGACCATCAATTTTAAAAATCTCCAATTAGTTAAACCAAAACCCATAAATAATCAGAACAAAACTCCAAATAAAGCATATATATTTACCAATTCATTCAGATGCCCATTTTAAAGCCCAAATTACCTGCAAAATCAGCTAAAATTAGTAATTTCCATTTAACCAGCAAGAACAAGAAGAACAAAATTCAATGTTTACTGTATGGCCAATACCAATTCCTCTAATACCACAACTAACTTTCTGAAATCACACAAATCACAAATAGGGGTCAGCAAGATTTATCAAGAATTCAAAAGGGTACATCAAAAATCCAATAATTAACATAAAATATGAACCTGGATAGGAAACTGAAGAGTATCTTGAATGACCGGCGATGAAGATTGGATTTTGTGGAGGAGTAAGAAGATTGGCCATGTCTGAGCAGAAGAGGAAGAGGGGTAAGCCTACTAGTAAATATCAATGCAAATTGCCTCACCTTCCAAGCACTATCGATACTCTCATCTTTGGTCTCGTCAAAATTGTCATTCCAATTATATCTTCAACATTGTAGAGGGAGATGGTTAGGGTTTGAAAACTCAAAAATCTAAACCCATCATAATACACACTTAATCCACGGCAAAACCATGTAGAGAGAGGACAGAGAGAAAAGTCGTGGGAGAGACATGGAAGAGTAGAAAGAGGAGAAGAAGAGGGGTCAGATCTAAAGAAAGGGGAAGGGGGAGGTAAGGGGGGGAATGAAAATTAGAAGGAAGGGGGATCAATATATGTTAAGATCTGTAAGGTTGGATCGCCCAAAAAATCATTTGAAAAATTTATTTTGTTAATCGGCAACGAATCTTGTTTTAAGAAGTTGTACTTTTACCTCATTTTCCTTTAAAACTCAAGGAAGATAAATTTTGAAATTATTTATTATTTTTTTACATGGCTAAAATCAATATATTTTAACATCCGTACGGTTGGATCGTCCAAAAAATCATTCAAAAAAATTATTTCGTTAATCGGCATCGAATCTTGTTTTAGGGAGTAGTACTTTTACCTCATTTTCCTTAAAAATACAAACAAGATAAATTTTAAATTTTTTTATTATTTTTTTACATGGCTAAAATCAATACATGTTAACATCCGTACGGTTTGATCGTCGAAAAAATCATTTCAAAAAATTATTTCGTTAATCGGCAACGAATCTTGTTTTAGGGAGTTGTATTTTTACCTCATTTTCCTTTAAAACTTAAGAAAGATAAATTTTGAAATTTTTTATTATTTTTTTACATGGCTAAAAACAATATATTTTAACATCCGTACGGTTGGATCGTCCAAAAAATCATTCAAAAAAATTATTTCGTTAATCGGCATCGAATCTTGTTTTAGGGAGTAGTACTTTTACCTCATTTTCCTTAAAAAAACAAACAAGATAAATTTTAAATTTTTTTTTATTTTTTTACATGGCTAAAATCAATATATGTTAACATCCGTACGGTTTGATCGTCGAAAAAATCATTTCAAAAAATTATTTCGTTAATCGGCAACGAATCTTATTTTAGGGAGTTGTACTTTTACCTCATTTTCCTTTAAAACTCAAGGAAGATAAATTTTGAAATTTTTTATTATTTTTTGACATGGCTAAAATCAATATATTTTAACATCCGTACGGTTGGATCGTCCAAAAAATCATTCAAAAAATTTATTTCGTTAATCGACATCGAATCTTGATTTAGGGAGTAGTACTTTTACCTCATTTTCCTTAAAAACACAAACAAGATAAATTTTATTTTTATTATTTTTTTACATGGCTAAAATCAATATATGTTAACATCCGTACGGTTTGATCGTCGAAAAAATCATTTCAAAAAATTATTTCGTTAATCGGCAACGAATCTTGTGTTAGGGAGTTGTACTTTTACCTCAATTTCCTTTAAAACTCAAGGAAGATAAATTTTGAAATTTTTTATTATTTTTTTACATGGCTAAAATCAATATATTTTAACATCCGTACGGTTGGATCATCCAAAAAATCATTCAAAAAATTTATTTCGTTAATCGGCATCGAATCTTGTTTTAGGGAGTAGTACTTTTACCTCATTTTCCTTAAAAACACAAACAAGATAAATTTAAATTTTTTTATTATTTTTTTACATGGCTAAAATCAATATATGTTAACATCCATACGGTTTGATCGTCGAAAAAATCATTTCAAAAAATTATTTCATTAATCGGCAACGAATCTTGTTTTAGGGAGTTGTACTTTTACCTCATTTTCCTTTAAAACTCAAGGAAGATAAATTTTGAAATTATTTATTATTTTTTTACATGGCTAAAATCAATATATTTTAACATCCGTACGGTTGGATCGTCCAAAAAATCATTCAAAAAAATTATTTCGTTAATCGGCATCGAATCTTGTTTTAGGGAGTAGTACTTTTACCTCATTTTCCTTAAAAATACAAACAAGATAAATTTTAAATTTTTTTTTTATTTTTTTACATGGCTAAAATCAATACATGTTAACAACCGTATGGTTTGATCGTCGAAAAAATCATTTCAAAAAATTATTTCGTTAATCGGCAACGAATCTTGTTTTAGGGAGTTGTATTTTTACCTCATTTTCCTTTAAAACTTAAGAAAGATAAATTTTGAAATTTTTTATTATTTTTTTACATGGCTAAAAACAATATATTTTAACATCCGTACGGTTGGATCGTCCAAAAAATCATTCAAAAATTATTTCATTAATCAACAATGAATCTTGTTTTAGAGAATTGTACTTTAACCTCATTTTCCTTAAAAACTCAAGCAAGATAAATTTTATTTTATTTTTATTTTTTTACGTGGCTAAAATCAATATATGTTAAGATCCGTACGGTTGGATCGCCCAAAAAATTATTTGAAAAATTTATTTCGTTAATCGGCAACGAATCTTTTTTTAGGGAGTAGTACTTTTACCTCATTTTCCTTAAAAATACAAACAAGATAAATTTTAAATTTTTTTATTATTTTTTTACATGGCTAAAATCAATACATGTTAACATCCGTACGGTTTGATCGTCGAAAAAATCATTTCAAAAAATTATTTCGTTAATCGGCAACGAATCTTGTTTTAGGGAGTTATACTTTTACCTCAATTTCCTTTAAAACTCAAGGAAGATAAATTTTGAAATTTTTTATTATTTTTTTACATGGCTAAAATCAATATATTTTAACATCCGTACGGTTGGATCATCCAAAAAATCATTCAAAAAATTTATTTCGTTAATCGGCAACGAATCTTGTTTTAGGGAGTAGTACTTTTACCTCATTTTCCTTAAAAATACAAACAAGATAAATTTTAAATTTTATTATTATTTTTTTACATGGCTAAAATCAATACATGTTAACATCCGTACGGTTTGATCGTCGAAAAAATCATTTCAAAAAATTATTTCGTTAATCGGCAACGAATCTTGTTTTAGGGAGTTGTATTTTTACCTCATTTTCCTTTAAAACTTAAGAAAGATAAATTTTGAAATTTTTTATTATTTTTTTACATGGCTAAAAACAATATATTTTAACATCCGTACGGTTGGATCGTCCAAAAAATCATTCAAAAAAATTATTTCGTTAATCGGCATCGAATCTTGTTTTAGGGAGTAGTACTTTTACCTCATTTTCCTTAAAAAAACAAACAAGATAAATTTTAAATTTTTTTTTATTTTTTTACATGACTAAAATCAATATATGTTAACATCCATACGGTTTGATCGTCGAAAAAATCATTTCAAAAAATTATTTCGTTAATCGGCAACGAATCTTATTTTAGGGAGTTGTACTTTTACCTCATTTTCCTTTAAAACTCAAGGAAGATAAATTTTGAAATTTTTTATTATTTTTTTACATGGCTAAAATTAATATATTTTAACATCCGTACGGTTGGATCGTCCAAAAAATCATTCAAAAAATTTATTTCGTTAATCGACATCGAATCTTGATTTAGGGAGTAGTACTTTTACCTCATTTTCCTTAAAAACACAAACAAGATAAATTTTATTTTTATTATTTTTTTACATGGCTAAAATCAATATATGTTAAATCCGTACGGTTTGATCGTCGAAAAAATCATTTCAAAAAATTATTTCGTTAATCGACAACGAATCTTGTTTTAGGGAGTTGTACTTTTACCTCAATTTCCTTTAAAACTCAAGGAAGATAAATTTTGAAATTTTTTATTATTTTTTTACATGGCTAAAATCAATATATTTTAACATCCGTACGGTTGGATCATCCAAAAAATCATTCAAAAAATTTATTTCGTTAATCGGCATCGAATCTTGTTTTAGGGAGTAGTACTTTTACCTCATTTTCCTTAAAAACACAAACAAGATAAATTTAAATTTTTTTATTATTTTTTTACATGGCTAAAATCAATATATGTTAACATCCATACGGTTTGATCGTCGAAAAAATCATTTCAAAAAATTATTTCATTAATCGGCAACGAATCTTGTTTTAAGGAGTTGTACTTTTACCTCATTTTCCTTTAAAACTCAAGGAAGATAAATTTTGAAATTATTTATTATTTTTTTACATGGCTAAAATCAATATATTTTAACATCCGTACGGTTGGATCGTCCAAAAATCATTCAAAAAAATTATTTCGTTAATCGGCATCGAATCTTGTTTTAGGGAGTAGTACTTTTACCTCATTTTCCTTAAAAATACAAACAAGATAAATTTTAATTTTTTTTATTATTTTTTTACATGGCTAAAATCAATACATGTTAACATCCGTACGGTTTGATCGTCGAAAAAATCATTTCAAAAAATTATTTCGTTAATCGGCAACGAATCTTGTTTTAGGGAGTTGTATTTTTACCTCATTTTCCTTTAAAACTTAAGAAAGATAAATTTTGAATTTTTTTATTATTTTTTTACATGGCTAAAAACAATATATTTTAACATCCGTACGGTTGGATCGTCCAAAAAATCATTCAAAAAAATTATTTCGTTAATCGGCATCGAATCTTGTTTTAGGGAGTAGTACTTTTACCTCATTTTCTTTAAAAACACAAACAAGATAAATTTAAATTTTTTTATTATTTTTTTACATGGCTAAAATCAATATATGTTAACATCCATACGGTTTGATCGTCGAAAAAATCATTTCAAAAAATTATTTCATTAATCGGAAACGAATCTTGTTTTAAGGAGTTGTACTTTTACCTCATTTTCCTTTAAAACTCAAGGAAGATAAATTTTGAAATTATTTATTATTTTTTTACATGGCTAAAATCATTATATTTTAACATCCGTACGGTTGGATCGTCCAAAAATCATTCAAAAAAATTATTTCGTTAATCGACATCGAATCTTGTTTTAGGGAGTAGTACTTTTACCTCATTTTCCTTAAAAATACAAACAAGATAAATTTTAATTTTTTTTATTATTTTTTTACATGGCTAAAATCAATACATGTTAACATCCGTACGGTTTGATCGTCGAAAAAATCATTTCAAAAAATTATTTCGTTAATCGGCAACGAATCTTGTTTTAGGGAGTTGTATTTTTACCTCATTTTCCTTTAAAACTCAAGGAAGATAAATTTTGAAATTTTTTATTATTTTTTACATGGCTAAAATCAATATATTTTAACATCCGTACGGTTGGATCGTCCAAAAAATCATTCAAAAAATTTATTTCGTTAATCGACATCGAATCTTGATTTAGGGAGTAGTACTTTTAGCTCATTTTCCTTAAAAACACAAACAAGATAAATTTTATTTTTATTATTTTTTTACATGACTAAAATCAATATATGTTAACATCCGTACGGTTTGATCTTCGAAAAAATCATTTCAAAAAATTATTTCGTTAATCGGCAACGAATCTTGTTTTAGGGAGTTGTACTTTTACCTCAATTTCCTTTAAAACTCAAGGAAGATAAATTTTGAAATTTTTTATTATTTTTTTACATGGCTAAAATCAATATATTTTAACATCCGTACGGTTGGATCATCCAAAAAATCATTCAAAAAATTTATTTCGTTAATTGGCATCGAATCTTGTTTTAGGGAGTAGTACTTTTACCTCATTTTCCTTAAAAACACAAACAAGATAAATTTAAATTTTTTTATTATTTTTTTACATGGCTAAAATCAATATATGTTAACATCCATACGGTTTGATCGTCGAAAAAATCATTTCAAAAAATTATTTCATTAATCGGCAACGAATCTTGTTTTAGGGAGTTGTACTTTTACCTCATTTTCCTTTAAAACTCAAGGAAGATAAATTTTGAAATTTTTTATTATTTTTTTAATGGCTAAAATAAATATATTTTAACATCCGTATGGTTGGATCGTCCAAAAAATATTTTGAAAAAATATGTCCTTAATCAGCAATGAATCTTATTTCACGGAGTTGTACTTTTACCTTATTTTTCTGATAAAGTCAAGCAAGATAAATTTTAAAATTTTTTAAATTTTTTTACATGGCTAAAATTAATATATTTTAACATCCGTACGGTTAGATCGTCCAAAAAATTATTTAAAAAATTATTTCATTAATCAACAACGAATCTTGTTTTAGAGAATTGTACTTTAACCTCATTTTCCTTAAAAACTCAAGCAAGATAAATTTTATTTTATTTTTATTTTTTTACGTGGCTAAAATCAATATATGTTAAGATCCGTACGGTTGGATCGCCCAAAAAATTATTTGAAAAATTTCTTTCGTTAATCGGCAACGAATCTTGTTTTAGGGAGTAGTACTTTTACCTCATTTTCCTTAAAAATACAAACAAGATAAATTTTAAATTTTTTTATTATTTTTTTACATGGCTAAAATCAATACATGTTAACATCCGTACGGTTTGATCGTCGAAAAAATCATTTCAAAAAATTATTTCGTTAATCGGCAACGAATCTTGTTTTAGGGAGTTGTATTTTTACCTCATTTTCCTTTAAAACTCAAGGAAGATAAATTTTGAAATTTTTTATTATTTTTTTACATGGCTAAAATCAATATATTTTAACATCCGTACGGTTGGATCATCCAAAAAATCATTCAAAAAATTTATTTCGTTAATCGGCATCGAATCTTGTTTTAGGGAGTAGTACTTTTACCTCATTTTCCTTAAAAACACAAACAAGATAAATTTAAATTTTTTTATTATTTTTTTACATGGCTAAAATCAATATATGTTAACATCCATACGGTTTGATCGTCGAAAAAATCATTTCAAAAAATTATTTCATTAATCGGCAACGAATCTTGTTTTAAGGAGTTGTACTTTTACCTCATTTTCCTTTAAAACTCAAGGAAGATAAATTTTGAAATTATTTATTATTTTTTTACATGGCTAAAATCAATATATTTTAACATCCGTACGGTTGGATCGTCCAAAAATCATTCAAAAAAATTATTTCGTTAATCGGCATCGAATCTTGTTTTAGGGAGTAGTACTTTTACCTCATTTTCCATAAAAATACAAACAAGATAAATTTTAATTTTTTTTATTATTTTTTTACATGGCTAAAATCAATACATGTTAACATCCGTACGGTTTGATCGTCGAAAAAATCATTTCAAAAAATTATTTCGTTAATCGGCAACGAATCTTGTTTTAGGGAGTTGTATTTTTACCTCATTTTCCTTTAAAACTTAAGAAAGATAAATTTTGAATTTTTTTATTATTTTTTTACATGGCTAAAAACAATATATTTTAACATCCGTACGGTTGGATCGTCCAAAAAATCATTCAAAAAAATTATTTCGTTAATCGGCATCGAATCTTGTTTTAGGGAGTAGTACTTTTACCTCATTTTCTTTAAAAACACAAACAAGATAAATTTAAATTTTTTTATTATTTTTTTACATGGCTAAAATCAATATATGTTAACATCCATACGGTTTGATCGTCGAAAAAATCATTTCAAAAAATTATTTCATTAATCGGAAACGAATCTTGTTTTAAGGAGTTGTACTTTTACCTCATTTTCCTTTAAAACTCAAGGAAGATAAATTTTGAAATTATTTATTATTTTTTTACATGGCTAAAATCATTATATTTTAACATCCGTACGGTTGGATCGTCCAAAAATCATTCAAAAAAATTATTTCGTTAATCGACATCGAATCTTGTTTTAGGGAGTAGTACTTTTACCTCATTTTCCTTAAAAATACAAACAAGATAAATTTTAATTTTTTTTATTATTTTTTTACATGGCTAAAATCAATACATGTTAACATCCGTACGGTTTGATCGTCGAAAAAATCATTTCAAAAAATTATTTCGTTAATCGGCAACGAATCTTGTTTTAGGGAGTTGTATTTTTACCTCATTTTCCTTTAAAACTCAAGGAAGATAAATTTTGAAATTTTTTATTATTTTTTACATGGCTAAAATCAATATATTTTAACATCCGTACGGTTGGATCGTCCAAAAAATCATTCAAAAAATTTATTTCGTTAATCGACATCGAATCTTGATTTAGGGAGTAGTACTTTTAGCTCATTTTCCTTAAAAACACAAACAAGATAAATTTTATTTTTATTATTTTTTTACATGACTAAAATCAATATATGTTAACATCCGTACGGTTTGATCTTCGAAAAAATCATTTCAAAAAATTATTTCGTTAATCGGCAACGAATCTTGTTTTAGGGAGTTGTACTTTTACCTCAATTTCCTTTAAAACTCAAGGAAGATAAATTTTGAAATTTTTTATTATTTTTTTACATGGCTAAAATCAATATATTTTAACATCCGTACGGTTGGATCATCCAAAAAATCATTCAAAAAATTTATTTCGTTAATTGGCATCGAATCTTGTTTTAGGGAGTAGTACTTTTACCTCATTTTCCTTAAAAACACAAACAAGATAAATTTAAATTTTTTTATTATTTTTTTACATGGCTAAAATCAATATATGTTAACATCCATACGGTTTGATCGTCGAAAAAATCATTTCAAAAAATCATTTCATTAATCGGCAACGAATCTTGTTTTAGGGAGTTGTACTTTTACCTCATTTTCCTTTAAAACTCAAGGAAGATAAATTTTGAAATTTTTTATTATTTTTTTAATGGCTAAAATAAATATATTTTAACATCCGTATGGTTGGATCGTCCAAAAAATATTTTGAAAAAATATGTCCTTAATCAGCAATGAATCTTATTTCACGGAGTTGTACTTTTACCTTATTTTTCTGATAAAGTCAAGCAAGATAAATTTTAAAATTTTTTAAATTTTTTTACATGGCTAAAATTAATATATTTTAACATCCGTACGGTTAGATCGTCCAAAAAATTATTTAAAAAATTATTTCATTAATCAACAACGAATCTTGGTTTAGAGAATTGTACTTTAACCTCATTTTCCTTAAAAACTCAAGCAAGATAAATTTTATTTTATTTTTATTTTTTTACGTGGCTAAAATCAATATATGTTAAGATCCGTACGGTTGGATCGCCCAAAAAATTATTTGAAAAATTTATTTCGTTAATCGGCAACGAATCTTGTTTTAGGGAGTAGTACTTTTACCTCATTTTCCTTAAAAATACAAACAAGATAAATTTTAAATTTTTTTATTATTTTTTTACATGGCTAAAATCAATACATGTTAACATCCGTACGGTTTGATCGTCGAAAAAATCATTTCAAAAAATTATTTCGTTAATCGGCAACGAATCTTGTTTTAGGGAGTTGTATTTTTACCTCATTTTCCTTTAAAACTCAAGGAAGATAAATTTTGAAATTTTTTATTATTTTTTTACATGGCTAAAAATAATATATTTTAACATCCGTACGGTTGGATCGTCCAAAAAATCATTCAAAAAAATTATTTCGTTAATCGGCATCGAATCTTATTTTAGGGAGTAGTACTTTTACCTCATTTTCCTTAAAAAAACAAACAAGATAAATTTTAAATTTTTTTTTATTTTTTTACATGGCTAAAATCAATATATGTTAACATCCGTACGGTTTGATCGTCGAAAAAATCATTTCAAAAAATTATTTCGTTAATCGGCAACGAATCTTATTTTAGGGAGTTGTACTTTTACCTCATTTTCCTTTAGAACTCAAGGAAGATAAATTTTGAAATTTTTTATTATTTTTTTACATGGCTAAAATCAATATATTTTAACATCCGTACGGTTGGATCGTCCAAAAAATCATTCAAAAAATTTATTTCATTAATCGACATCGAATCTTGATTTAGGGAGTAGTAATTTTACCTCATTTTCCTTAAAAACACAAACAAGATAAATTTTATTTTTATTATTTTTTTACATGGCTAAAATCAATATATGTTAACATCCGTACGGTTTGATCGTCGAAAAAATCATTTCAAAAAATTATTTCGTTAATCGGCAACGAATCTTGTTTTAGGGAGTTGTACTTTTACCTCAATTTCCTTTAAAACTCAAGGAAGATATATTTTGAAATTTTTTATTATTTTTTTACATGGCTAAAATCAATATATTTTAACATCCGTACGGTTGGATCATCCAAAAAATCATTCAAAAAATTTATTTCGTTAATCGACATCGAATCTTGTTTTAGGGAGTAGTACTTTTACCTCATTTTCCTTAAAAACACAAACAAGATAAATTTAAATTTTTTTATTATTTTTTTACATGGCTAAAATCAATATATGTTAACATCCATACGGTTTGATCGTCGAAAAAATCATTTCAAAAAATCATTTCATTAATCGGCAACGAATCTTGTTTTAGGGAGTTGTACTTTTACCTCATTTTCCTTTAAAACTCAATGAAGATAAATTTTGAAATTTTTTATTATTTTTTTACATGGCTAAAATAAATATATTTTAACATCCGTATGGTTGGATCGTCCAAAAAATATTTTGAAAAAATATGTCCTTAATCAGCAATGAATCTTATTTCACGGAGTTGTACTTTTACCTTATTTTTCTTATAAAGTCAAGCAAGATAAATTTTAAAATTTTTTAAATTTTTTTACATGGCTAAAATTAATATATTTTAACATCCGTACGGTTAGATCGTCCAAAAAATTATTTCAAAAATTATTTCATTAATCAACAACGAATTTTGTTTTAGAGAATTGTACTTTAACCTCATTTTCCTTAAAAACTCAAGCAAGATAAATTTTATTTTATTTTTATTTTTTTACATGGCTAAAATCAATATATGTTAAGATCCGTACGGTTGGATCGCCCAAAAAATTATTTGAAAAATTTATTTCGTTAATCGGCAACGAATCTTGTTTTAGGAAGTTGTACTTTTACCTCATTTTCCTTATAAAGTCAAGCAAGATAAATTTTGAAATTTTTTATTATTTTTTTACATGGCTAAAATCAATATATGTTAACATCCGTAAGGTTTGATCGTCTAAAAAGTCATTTTAAAAGATTATTTCGCTAATTATCAACCAATCTGAATTTTAGATTTTACACAACGGTTTCTGTAAAATACCGTTGTGTGATAAATTCTCACAATCGACGGTTCTCATTCTTCCAACTAAGCAATCCAAGTAAAATCAATCAACGACTCTCATTTCGCCAACTCAGCGATCCAAGTGAAATATTTTCCACCAATCAGGTGGTGCCATGATTTCTTGTAAACAGACGACAGTTATTCTGTCAAAATTGTAAAACCGTTGTATGATGCTTCTCTGTTGACTCCTTTATACAACAGACTCCGTAAACCGTTGTTTATATGTATATTTTGTAACAACTGTTTTTTCAAATTAGTCCAAAACCATTGTCTGAGATTACAATAAGTTAGCTTATTAACAACGGTTTTGGACTGTTATGTTAAAGATCTATGACAACAGTGCAATTTAAGAACTGTTGTCTACCTCGATAAGAGGATGCCACAGAGACAAGTCTTTCGAAAAACTGCTATAACCGTTGTTCTACATGTTGTCTAACAACAGTTATTCGCAGAAAAAAAATTCCCCGTCGTCTCCTAATTTGGGGCAACGGTTTTTTGGTCGACCGTTGTTTCATAGGTGTTGTGTGATTGCAAATTTCTTGTAGTGCTAAATGATACGATACACGATATGAACACTTTCGATTCTAATCACGATTATTACAACCCAGTGATTATGGTCTTGAATTTTTAGAAAATTGTCACTACAACCCATTTACTCGGTCATACGTTTTGATTTTTAGAAGTGACATATACACACCAAATATCATTTCAAAATATATCATTCTTCAGCCCAAGTTTCGATATCGAATATACACCTAACACACAAGTGAAAACACTAAAAAATGGATCGGAAACTTAACTAAAGATGATCATATTCGTATTAGCCTTTTGACTAACTAACCAATGTTTTCTTGAAAACCACACATGAAACTTATAGGGACGAAAGTTACCAGATTACCGATTTATATTTATAAGACTCTACAAGTTCTAATAACAATTATGAGAAATACACATATGATCTATATATAGTATTTTTGAAAGTCTAATCCCTGACCTACATGTTATATGTATTGAATTTTGATCTAAATTTTAGGCGCACTAATCTAATTAAATTTTATATCCTTATCCTTATCAAATTTTAATAATTTGTCTTTTATTCTTCTAATAAATATATAATTTGTTTTATGTTTTTTTTAATAACTTTATGTAAGAATTTAATATCATAAGTATAATAAAAATAAAAACAGTCATTACTAGTAAAAGTTTTTGCATTTTTTTATAATTTTATTGCATTGTATTTCAATTATCATGGATAATACTTTTTATATTTTTATATTATTTTATTATTATTAAGTTATAGTATCTATCATGTTTAAAAAGATAACATCATAAATATTCATTATCTTGTGAGTAAGTGAATATAAAATAATTTGTAAGTTGTTGGGTATCATAATATGGATTCATGGTTTTATTGTGGGATAATTAGAATCAATTCGGTATTTCTATTTGCAAGCCAATAAATTTATGATATTTTGTTGTGATTCGTCTACCTTGTTGGGACAATCCTTGAAATATATCCGAAATTATTAAAATAGTTATTAAGATATACATGTAAACTAAGTCTAGATCCATGTCCAAAAGGCTTCAAGGCCCAACTCATCTATATGGTTTCAAAGTAAATAAATAAAATAGAAAAAGTACGAACACATTCTTTTCTATATATACATGCGTAAATAAATCTTAATTTATTACCCGTTTCAGTCACATTATTTTTTCTCTTTGCTCTTTCTCTTTCGGCCGCCTCATTCATGAGTTCACAAATCCCAAATCTAGATCCAAACATATATTTCTCTTTTTAAGTCTGTAAAATTTATCTTCAATCAACTCCATATTGATTATGATGTATCATTTTTATCTCTTAATTAGTATTTGAAATTTATACCAACGATCTTTTCCCAAAACACCAATTATAAAAAACTAATATTTATGGGTGTTTATATTCATCTTCGGTTGTTATTTTTTCTTATTGTTTATACTAAATAATGAAGAAAGTGCTCCATAAAGATAGAGAAAGGCGACGACTTGAAGGTATCATTTTGTAAATTTCTCATATGTTTATCGCTTTATTTGATGTAACTCTGTATTTATTTTTTGAACAACATTTTATTCTTAAGATTGCTATCATATCTAATAGATAATCGAACCTTTTTAAGCTTATATGATAGATAATCAATTTTTTCTGGTCCGATTAAATATTATTACGTTCATTTGGATTTTTTTTAGATTTTGTATTTTTAACTATTTCGTACCTTCTATACCTCATATGTTATATAATATTGACTTGCTTACTATTAGAATAATTTTCTTTTACGGGTAGTGATATTATCTGCATAATCATGTATCCGATGAACATTTAACTTCTTTCTAACTGTGTGGTAACTTTGTATAGCCATCATGACCAAGTTCTTTCCCAAATTCAATGGAATACTCTGATTCGACTCTTCTTATCCCAAATTCAATGGGTTACTATAATCCCCCTCTTCCCAACAGTGAAGAACATCATCCTCGGCCATTCTCAAACAATCAAATTCTTAATCTTGGAGCTGCTAATGACATGAGTAATTTTGGTCATCTTGGATTTGGTAATCGCTTGAGTAATGGGGGTCAGTCTGGTGGAAGCAATGTTGGTCAAACTAGTGGAAGCAATGTTGATCAGTCTTGTGGAAGTAGTGTCGGTTAGTTTTTAAATCATTGGCCATGAGGACGTCCTCGTAAAGATTGATTTACAGAGCTTCATTCTCTAACAATTTAATTTATTTCCCAATAATATTTAACGTAATAGTGATGTAATGGTCTATCCGTTTCTAGTCAGTGATATACTACATTCTAGTTGTTTATATTTCCAGTAATTTTTATATTTAATTTTGGAGATATTTATATAAAAGTTTTACAATAAAACTTTTTATTTGATTCGATTTTATGTTGGGATTTTCCTCACGAGCATATCCTTTTTTACATATCTATATTCTATTTATTTCACGTCTAAATGTTTTTTCTAATGGGGAACATTTTTAATGGCTCTAAACTTCATTTGATATTGTTTTAGATGTTTTTCCCTTATTACGCACATCTTAATCTTTTTGTTCTAGTATCAAGATTTATTAAATATGTTGGTTTACATCCCATTATTTTTTTATTTCTTTTCGTTTTTCTCTTATTTTTGCATGAAGTTCCCATTTGTTAAATGCTTGAAGGAGGTACCTTTGCACTTCGTGTATTTTGGGTTCTTAATTTCCTATTGGGCCTTAATGTTGGGCCAGCAGGCTAGCATTTATGTTTGTTAGATATATTTGATAATGTCATGACTAGTATAATTTATGTTTAGATTTCAGATCTTACTTAACAGGAAAAATCAGTACTTAACTGTTGATCAGTACTTATACTGGAAGTCAGGACATAAGAATATCAGTACTTATATTATCAGGAGATAATCATCAGAAGTTAGATATCAGAACTTAAGTGTTGAAGGATGATCAGAGAAGGACAGTAGCTGATTAAAGGAAAAAAGATTGAGATAAACATAAGAAGAGATATGCATGAAGAAGGAATTCCGTGAAGAATGGAATACTTGGAAGAAAAGATATCTGATTGATATAATTTAGGAAGCAGAATTATATTCCATATCAATTAGCGATTATCTTGTAACTGTGTAGTATATAAACACAAACATAGGGTTTACACTATAAGTGTTATCATATTCGAGAAGATTATTCATTATAACCCTAGCAGCTCTCGTGATATTTATTCATCACTGAGAGGTAACAGTTCCATACTATAACAGAGTTTATTGTTTCAATAAAGTTTGTTTTCTGTTACTTAATATATTAAAGTTTGATTTGATTGTATTATACACTGTATTCACTCCCTCTACAGTGTGTGTGACCTAATAAATGGTATCAGAGCCAATCTGTTAACACACATACAGCTAAAGATCCAAACACAATCATGTCTGACACAGAAACTCCAACTAAGCCTACCAAAACTGAAGAACCTCCGAAGCCACAAATTCAAAGTCGGTATGAGACTATTAGGGTTCCCATACTGAGACCATCTGAATATCCCATATGGAAGGTAAGGATGACCATGTTCCTGGAAGCAACGGATCCAGAATACCTTGATAGAATCAAGGAAGGGCCTCACAAACCAACCAAGCTCGCTATTGCAGTTGTAGGTGAAGCAGCAAAGACCGTACCAAAGGAGAAGAGTGATTATACTGCTGAAGATATAGCATCAATTGCTAAGGATGCCAAGGTACGACACTTACTGCATAGTGCCATTGATAATGTAATGTCAAACAGGGTAATCAACTGCAAGACTGCTAAGGAGATATGGGATGCTCTGGAAACAAGGTGTCAGGGAACTGACACAATTAAGAAGAACAGGAAGACAATACTCACTCAAGAGTATGAACACTTTGACTCAAAGTCTAATGAGTCATTGAATGATTTATATGATAGATTTGTCAAAATTTTGAATGATTTGTCATTGGTTGATAAAGAGTATGATTTTGAAGATTCAAACCTTAAGTTCCTGTTAGCTCTTCCTGAATGCTGGGATTTGAAGGCAACGACAATAAGAGACAACTACAATCTTGATGAAACAACTCTTGACGAAATCTATGGAATGCTCAAGACTCATGAGCTTGAGATGAAACAAAGAAGCAAGAGGAAAGGAGGAAAGTCAAGGACAGTTGCTCTTAAGGCTGAAGAAGAATTCCCCAAAGCAGCTTCCTCAAGGAAAGACAAGGGTAAAGCTCTTGTCATAAAGTCTGAAACTGAGTCATCAAGTTCTGAAAGTGATGATGACTCATATTCTGAAAGCTTGCCTGAGACTGATGCTGATGAGGAGATGATGAAGCTGTGTGCTCTTATGGTGAATAGAATCACAAAGATTGCATACAGGAAGTTCAGGAAGGGAAATAAGTTTTCCAGGAAAGGCATAAGTTCTTATAAGAAGAATTTCAGAAGATCTGAAGGCAGAGGAGGAAAGTTTGACAGAGGAGATTACACCAATGTTAAATGCTATAACTGTGGTGAGAAAGGCCACATATCTCCTGATTGCAAGAAGGTAAAGGGTGACAAAGGCAAGGCTCTTGTCACAAAGCATAAAAGCTGGACAGACACCTCAGACTCTGAAATTGAGGAAAACTATGCATTGATGGCAAATGCTGATAAAGAAAGTGCTGAGAGCAGTTCTGAAGCTGCTGAAACAAAGGTACCTCAGACTACTTATGATTTTCATACTGATGATATTAATGAGTTGAGAAGATATCTTAAAACCATGTTTGTTAGTTATAGAGATCAAACTTTAACATGTGAAAGATTAACTTATGAAAATCTTGCATTTAAGAAAAGAAATGATTTCTTAGAAAAAGAGTTAGTCATGTTCTATCAAACTCAGAAGGATAGAGATGATGCTTTTTAATGTTAGGGATGAAGTGCTAAAAATAAATGAATCTCTAAAAACTGAGTTAGAAAAGGAAAGAGTGATTATCAGGACTTGGACTAACTCTGGCAAAACAACTCAAAATTTGCTAAGTAGTGGAAACTGGAAAGAGGGCTTAGGTTATGGAGAAGATAAGAATGACAAAGGAACTGAAGAAATTAAGCCTGTTGATAAGCAAAAGCCAAAGTTAAAACCTGTTAAGTTTGTAACTGTATAGTCTGAAAATGAGAAATCAGAAGTTACAAAGGAATTAACTTCTGACACACTAAAATAGGAAAAGACAGCTGAAGTGAACATAGGCTTAATGACAAAGAAGCATCTTAAGCATAAGCTGAAAGATGTTAAGAATGCAAACAAGGTAAAATCACCTAGGAAAAATAGGAATGGAAAGGAAGGTGTGAATAAAAGCAATAATTATAAACCTGTTCCTGATGCTCCTAGGAAAACATGTCGTAACTGTGGAAGTTCTAACCATCTGGCTTCTTTTTGCAGGAAGAATAAGAATATTAACTCTTTACCTCCAAAATCAGGAGTTAAAAGTCAGTCTGTTAGATACAAACCACAAAATCCTTGTTTTTATTATGGTAGTTTATGGCATTCCATTTATACTTGTAAGGAATATCATAGTTTGTACTATGATTATTATCAAATAAAACCTTCTTTAAAGAAAGTTTCCATTGTTCCTTCGAGTGTAAATCCTGATTCAAAGTCTGATAGTGTAAGTTCTGATAAGAAAAATGTTAACATAAACTCTGATGCTAAATCCGCTGCAAATGTTAACAAACTTAATAAGGCCAAAGGATCCAAGTAAGTCTGGGTCCTTAAAACTAATAATTAGTGGTCTTTATGATTGCAGGGCAACAGGAAAAATATTCTAGTTCTGGACAGTGGATGTTCAGGACATATGACTGGAAATAAGGCCCTGCTATCAGACTTTGTGGAGAAAGTTGGCCCAAGTGTTTCTTATGGAGATGGCAACATTGGAAAAACTTTGGGATATGGCAATATCAATCTTGGAAATGTCATAATTAAAGAAGTAGCTCTGGTCTCAGGACTTAAACACAATCTACTGAGTATAAGTCAAATCTGTGACAGAGGTTATCATGTTGATTTCTTTGAAGAACACTGTGAAATTGTGAGTAAATCTAAAGGCAAAGTTGTTCTGAAAGGATACAGGCGTGGTAACATTTATGAAGCTAAGCTTTCAACAAGTACTGATGGTTCTGCAATATGTCTGATGAGTAGAGAATCAATTGAAGAAATCTGGAATTGGCATAAGAAACTCTCTCATTTAAATTTCAACAATATAAATGAACTGGTCAATAAAAAATCTTGTGAGAGGACTCCCAAAGTCAGTATTTGCTCCTGATGGTCTTTGTGATTCCTGTAAGAAGGCCAAACAAAGAAAATCTTCATTCAAGAGCAAGACCGAATCATCAATTCTTGAGCCTTATCATCTACTACATGTTGATCTATTTGGTCCATTAAATGTCATGTCTATTGCAAAGAAGAAGTATGCGTTGGTCATAGTGGATGAGTTCACCAGATACACATGGGTGTATTTCTTGCACACAAAAAGTGAAACTACATCTATCTTGATTGATCATGTCAAACATCTGGATAAAATGGTCAAAGATTCTGTGAAAATTTTAAGGAGTGATAATGGCACTGAGTTCAAGAATTTGATAATGGAAGAGTTCTGCGAAAACCATGGAATAAAGCAGGAATTTCTGCTCCTGGAACTCCACAACAAAATGGAGTTGTTGAAAGGAAGAATAGAACTCTCATTGAAGCTGCACGTACAATTCTTGAAGAAGCAAAACTTCCAACCTATTTCTGGGCTGAAGCTGTGCAGACTACTTGTTTTACTCAAAATGCAACACTCATTAACAAGCATGGAAAAACACCATATGAGATGGTGAAGAAAAAGAAGCCAAATCTGAAATACTTTCATGTATTTGGATGCAAGTGTTTTGTTCTCAAGACTCATCCTGAACAGCTATCAAAGTTTGATCTAAAAGCTGATAAAGGAATCTTTGTTGGATATCCACTTTCCACAAAAGCCTTCAGAGTCTATAATTTGAGAACAAAAGTTGTCATGGAATCTATCAATGTCTCTTTTGATGACAAGAAGATTACTGGTCTTGAAGATTTCATTGACCATGATCAGCTGAGATTTGAAAATGAAGACTCAAATTCTGATACTGAATATCCTGACAGTCTAAGTCCTGATACTGTGAACTCTGATGGAATAAACTCTAATGTTATTGAAACTGTGGTGGCTACGCCAAGGGAAGATGCACCTATGCAGGGGGAGCATACTCAAGATCCTACCACAGCTCAAGAAACATCAGAACATACATCTGGCTCTTCAAGTTCTGATTCGTCAAGTTCTGATAAGCCAAGTTCTGATAGTGCTGAAAATCTAAATACTGAAGACTCCAACTCAGAGAGCATAGTTTCAGGGGGAGCATCAGAAAATGAAAATGAAGATAGCATGGATCATGGGGGAGCATCCAGTTCTAGAGAAAACTTTCCATCTGCAAGGAAGTGGACAAAATCACATACACCTGATTTGATAATTGGAAATCCTGATGCAGGTGTCAGAACTAGAACAGGTACTTCAAATGAATGTCTCTACAATTCTTTTCTCTCTCAGACTGAGCCAAAGAAAGTGAAAGAAGCTCTTCAAGATGCTGATTGGGTGCAAGCAATGCAGGAAGAGTTAAATGAATTTGAAAGAAACAAAGTCTGGACCCTAGTGCCAAGACCAAAGAATAGATCTGTTGTTGGTACAAAGTGGGTATTCAGAAACAAAACTGACAGTGATGGTATAATAACAAGGAATAAGGCAAGGCTGGTTGCAAAAGGATATTGTCAACAGGAGGGAATTGATTATGATGAAACATTTGCACCAGTTGCTAAGTTAGAAACCATAAGGATATTTTTGGCTTATGCTGCTCACAAAAAGTTTACTGTCTTTCAAATGGATGTGAAAAGTGCTTTTCTCAATGGAGAATTGGAGGAGGAGGTATATGTTGAACAACCTCCAGGCTTTGTAGATTCCAAACATCCAGATTATGTCTACAGGCTTGATAAAGCACTTTATGGACTTAAGCAAGCTCCTAGAGCATGGTATGAGACTTTGGCTCAGTTTCTTTTGGAAAGTGGATTCAACAGAGGAACAATAGACAAAACACTGTTCTACCTCAACCATGGAAAGGACTTACTTCTGGTCCAGATTTATGTTGATGATATCATTTTTGGGTCTACAAATGACAAACTTTGTAAGAAGTTTGACAAACTAGTGCAGTCAAGATATCAGATGAGTATGATGGGGGAACTTAGCTATTTTCTGGGCCTTCAAGTCAAGCAGAATGAAGAAGGCACTTTTATTTGTCAAACCAAGTACACCAGAAACTTGCTAAAGAAATTTGGAATGCAAGATTGTTCAAGTGCATCCACTCCCATGGCCACTGGAACAAAATTGGATAAGGATACCGATAAATCAGTAGATATTACTGACTACAGAGGTATGATTGCCTCTCTACTCTATCTAACTGCTAGTAGACCTGATATCATGTATGCTACCTGTCTTTGTGCAAGATTTCAAGCAGATCCAAGAGAACCTCACTTAACAGCTGTGAAAAGAATCTTTAAGTATCTTAAAGGAACAGCTGCTCTGGGATTATGGTATCCTAGAGAATCAGATTTTAAACAAATAGGTTACTCAGATGCAAATTTTGCAGGTTGCAAAATTGACAGGAAAAGCACAAGTGGAAGCTGCCAATTTCTTGGAGGCAGATTGGTTTCTTGGTTCAGCAAGAAACAAAAGTCAATTTCCACATCAACTGCAGAAGCATAGTATATTACCGCAGGAAGCTGTTGTGCACAGATTCTTTGGATGAAGAATCAGTTACTGGATTATGGGTTAACATATTTCAAAATCCCTATTTACTATGATAATCAAAGTGCTATTGCTATGACAGGTAATCCAGTTCAACACTCTATGACAAAGCACATCAACATCAGGTACCACTTCATAAGGGAACATGTGGATGAAGGTACAGTGGAATTGCACTTTGTTCCAACAGATCAACAACTAGCAGATATCTTCACAAAACCACCATGTGAAGCCACTTTTACAAGATTGGTAAATGAACTTGGAATGGTTTCAGGTTCTTTTTCTAAATCTGTCTAGTTTTGTTCTGATGCATCAGACTTTATGATAAGTATTTACAGAATGTAATCTCTTTGTTTATTCTGTGATTAATTGAAATACGCGTTTAAGTACTGACTGCTGTCTGATATATGTTTCTAAATTGTGATAAGTGATATGTCTGTCTAAGTAACCATTCAATCCTTTGAGGATAATTGTGCTAGATACTGACCTAGTAGTCTTCAATAAACAAATGATTCCATGTAAGAAGTAATTATTTCAGTGGAAATCTTATGACACTAGCAAATTCTGATAATTGAGCTTAGTTGAGTTTACTTTGTTTATCTTATTACTAAGTCACAAATTAGAATAATGCTACTCATCTGTTAAGTTCTGATACTAGTAAAATTGCTGAATGTACTAAGTGCTGATAAACCTCACTTATCAAAAGAAAAAGCAAAAAGATCAAAGAATAAAATCAGGTACTCCTTTGAGATCTAGAGTAAAATTATGGAAGGGACGACCCAAGTGCATTGCTGGTATTAAGTAAATATGCATTAGAAAAGCAAAATATTTTTTTGGTGACTTTTCACACTCTATGATTACTGGAGAAATACTCTGATAATAGCATAAATTCTGATAAGCAGTCGTGACTCACTTACACTGAGAAGCCACTGTAAAATAGAATTTCAAAAGATGTATAAAATTTGCACAAAACAGTTGAGATGGACTCAAGCATGAACTCATTCATCAGTAGGTTTCAGGACAATGACAGTTCTTTAGCAAAATTTTAGTTATGCCTTATTTCTAAGATGTACTGAAGGA